>NW_026933325.1:0-5604 GCF_032062105.1 Saccostrea cuccullata | reverse complement strand
AAAAAAACAGAGAGCAATGGTTTCAAAACTTGTTTACAAGAAATGGGGGAAAGTTTACCTTACCAGACTTATGCTTTTCCTTACAAGATTGCCTGTGGACTAACCCAAGGAAATTGGATTCATTATAGACATTATATTGAACAATTTGTACACACTTATGAAAAACATGTGTACATTCTTCATCATCATTAATTGTGTGTTTTCATGTGATGTAAAATAAAAAAAAAAAGTACCTTTTTATCTGTCATACTCTAAAGTCTGTTTAAACTGGAGATGAAGGTCCACCGCAGTCTCCATGCAATAAGCAGATCTCAAGTAGTTTTTTCTTCTTTCCCACTGTGATATAATGTCAAATATTTTAATGGAAAATTCAGAAATTCATCAGTAATTGGAGTCAAAACTTGCTATCTTTATGATATTGATTTCCATGATCAGATTTTATTTTTTATTCCATTTTAAAAATATAAAAAAAAACCAGTTAAAATAATTATCCATGGGGTAGAAAAAAGGGTGCAGCTTACAGAATGATATCTCATTGAAACTGTTTTAAGAGCAAGTTTTGTTTTTGTTTTTAAAATTTCAATATATTTTCCCCAATATTCAAAAACCAGCAAATAATATCCTTGTATTTACATTAGAGCAGTAAAGAAAAACTTAACATTGAATGTATATTTAAACAATTATGAAGCTTGTGTTATATAACAATGCCTTCAATGAATGCAAATATCATAAGGCTTGACCTTAACTTCAAACAAACAGCAGTTTCAGACAAAGGTTTTCATTAACCTTAAAGTGACAGAAAAAAACATAAAGAATTTCTTAATAATAATGAAAACTAGTGCTAATTGTCCCCAAGGGATTAAGATGTTCCCCAAACGCTCCCCATCATTTTCTATTCCCTGTAATTTATTAAATAAGAACTTTTTCAGTATTAATGATAGAATGGGGTTTTTATAAAACAACATATATTTTAAAATTAATGATATTCTTGAATTAATACATGTCTAAAAAAATTGAAAAAATAAAAGCATTTAATCAAAAATCTTCTTTTAATCTATTTCTTTTTTTACGTGCACGGACTTGCACGCACGTGCAAATCATAACTATCAAACAAAAATAAATAATAAAAATTTATATTTATATCCACATTTCAGAGTGTTCATAGCATTCCAAATTGATTTAACTTCAAAACAAACTTCATTTGCACACAGAGAGATGGTAATTAATCTCAATGTGACAGATAAAGATAATGCTCTGGATTTTCTTCAGGAGGAAAGCTAATTAATCCCAAGGGATCCTAGCAGCATTCACTTTACAAGGGGAACATCTTCAGCAGTTATCTCTCTTTGCCAATGCATTCTTATATAATATTTTAGTATATCCTAATTCATGACCCGAGCTCCAAACCATGGGACATAGAGAACCAAACTTAGCATCAAAATATGTATTTCTGCCTACTGAACTACCGTACTTTCAAATTTGTATATTCATTGGGCAACCATAATAAAATGTTCAAAATTTCAAAAGATTATGCATAGTAAAGGAATCTACCCCACCACCCCAGCTCAAACCAGAAGACATAGAGAACCAAAGATCTGCCATATTGAACGTCATCTTATTTAAACTACTAATACTACCATACCAAATTTGAACTTGATTGGGCAACCATAAAAAAAGTTATTAGAAAAAATAGAAAATTTGTGGACAAGGAAGAGTGACAGACGGACACTTAACAGACTAACCCTAAAAACATTTTACGGACGGACGGACAGAGTGATTACTATAGGGCACCCGCAAATCCTTGCGGGGCCCTAATAAAAACATTTAAAATAAAACTCATAATTATCTTAATAATAATGAAAATGAATTAAAATGATATTGAAAACTTTTTAAGATTCAAGTTTTTTTTTATCATAATTGATTCACTGTGTATTTCCCCAAAGGAAGACCAGCAGCCAGGCTTCACTTCACTTAGAGAATGGATTGGTTAGGAACAAAACATAGCTTCCAGGTTGAGGACTGTATAGAAAAAAATAAATCCCATTTTTGTTATCAAATTACATGAGACAATGCCTCTTATAAATGTAATGCAAAAATAATATCTTATATATCTTATATATAGATTCCTATACTCTAATCATATTAAATGTCATTTGTAAAAATGTATCTTTTAAAAGACAGATTTATTTGAGGATTGACTTTAAATGATGACATGAATAGCAGGCCATACTTTAAGCACATGACAAAAACATTCTCTCGAATTACACAGAACTGGGTCGTTTAGCATAGCTGACATTAAACATATAGGTGAGGGATAACATAATCACAATCATAAACAATGTGAAAGAACATTAAAAGACCTACACGATGGATTACAATCCTTTTTCACTGGGGTAAAATCTTGCCGAGATTCATCATGGCGGCCTTATTTACATAGAAAATTAAGTCGTACTTGAACACATAAAAAATTTTTAAAAAGTGACCTGGTGTTATAACTTGAGAGAAACACAATGTTTCTTTGACTGTACAGAAGGTACTCTTATTGAACACACACACACAAACGTTTCATTTTCTTTTGACTGTATATAAAAAAAAGATCCTCTTTTTTTTCTAAGATACAATCGTTTCTTTGACTGTTATTTTGAAAAAAAAAAAGAAAATCTTTTTTTTTCTAAGACATACACAGAACGTTTCGTTTTTCGACTGTTTAAGTAGGCATCTTTTCTAAAGATTTGGTGGCTCTTAAAAGAGCCGTTGGTAGAAAACACTTTTTTGTATTTTTCGATGTTTTTGTTGGTTTTTTTTTTTTTGTTTTATAATTTTGGTATCAAGGTGGCTCCATGTGGCTCCCTAGGCAGCCAAGAGTTCATGGAGCATCTGGCCCATGGAAGGCTCATCATCATCCGAAGAAGAACTGTCATCAGGAGGGTTAAACTCTGCTCTCCTGGAGAGAGGAACGGGGACACGTATCCGGTTCCTGCACAGGGGGCAGGGCAGGTTTTGCTCAAAGATACGGGCAGCACAGAGTAGGCAAGATGCTCGTTGAAGACATCGTGAACAACAATAATTGTTAGGCTCCCCTCCGCGAGACATAAGCTGCACATGATGGCCTGTTGGGGGGGTGTTGCTAAAACGCGGAACGGAAAACGGAACGGAAAGCGGAACGGAACGGAAAACGGAATATATTAGTTTAGATTAAATCACTTAAAATACACAAATTTTGTCTTAAACAATATATTTTAAAAACATACAATCCCGTATTATCAAAATTAAGTTGATTTAGTCATGTTCAGCCTCTTTTCTTATTGACAAGCAAGTTGATGAAACAAGAATATCAGCGGTCTTGTTTAAAGACACCATTTCGTAAGTTCTATGGTCGATACAATGACCTTGTCAGCAAATACAATTTATCATTGAGTCAAATGCTGACTGACGTTTTTCATACTAATTGATAGTTCATTATTCATACACTGAATTGACGACGGATTTTTACCGTTATTTCCTGATCATGACAAGGAGCACATGGCGGGTGTGACCGGTCAGCACGGGATGGTCACTCCACCATGGCACCTGATCCCACCTCTGATGTTTGGAGGTCCGTGTTTGCTCTGCTCTTAATGTTTTATGGACTTTTGATATTGAATACTGCTCGTTATAATTATCTCCAAATCATTCATTCATGAAAATTGCTGACGTAGCAGTGACATAGAATTGAATTTGAAAGTTTGTGTGTGTGTGTGTTGGGGGGGGGGTTAAGCGAAAAAAAAAATACATGTATATGATTCGGGAGGGGGAATCAGTTCCCACTCCAATGCATGTCTTTCAATACTTTTTGTACATTTACTTACAGCTTTAAATAACAAATTGTAGAGGTTTCATAGACATTTCTATAGTAAAAAAAAAGCTGTGCCTGGAAAGGGGGATGCAAATATTTGATATAACAATAAAGAGAACATTTTTTTTTTAATTCCTAAGATTACGTAGAGCAAAAAAACATTTCTGTGCTTGTTAAAAATGTAGCATCTTTACATATAATGAAGTTATAGTTTTATGTGGTACATTTGTGCATGTGTAAAGGGGAGGGCAGGATGGATATGAATGGTGAAATTGAGTTTATTTTTCCATTCTTTGGAAAGGTCTAAAAGGTTGCAAAAGGTCCGCCCTTCCCCTTTTGACACTAGCTCCATACTTTTTTACATGAAATTGAAATGTATATTGAAACCCAACAGGGCTTGTTAATACAATTCATGTAGTCAGATTTTGTTAAAAAAGTACTGAAAGATGTTGGTCTTAGAACACCCCCCCCTTCTTCGAACGAAAATTGTCTTCTGTCTTTTTCGCGTGTCAAACTCTTTATACTTAATTTTACCCCCCCCCCCCCCCCCCCCCCCACACACACACAAACTTTCAAATTCGATTCTACGTGACTGTTATGTCAGCGATTTTCGTGAATAAGAGACTGAAAATGACTCAACAACCTGTTTTGAATAATAGGGGATTTAAAATGAATAAAATATATCGTTTATGATAAAAATTGAGTATTTTAAGTGATTTAATATAAAATAAAATATTCCGTTTTCCGTTCCGTTCCGCTTTCCGTTCCGTTTTCCGTTCCGCGTTTTAGCAACACCCCTGTTGGGGGACACGGAAGCCCCAGCGGGGAATTCGGCCTTGATTCAGGGCCTGGCTCTGTGTGGATGGGGTTGACGTAGCGGGTCTGGGCGGCGGTGGTGGGGACAGCGATCTCGATGCCAGGCTTCTACTTCCTCTGGGCGGCGGTGGTGGGGACAGCGATCTCGATGCCGGTCTTCTACTTCCTCTGGGCGTAATTCTCGTGTATGGGTGCGCCCTCCTACTTCTGTTCTGTCTCTCAGTGTTCATCTGGATTCTCACCATGTTGTAATTTGCGAGCTCCTCTAACGTGTCTAAACGCCTCACAATTACATGTTGCTCAATCGCAATACCAGGCACGATAAAAAATTCTTCATGAAATTGGTTCGCCATGTTGTAAAATTCAATCTGGCAGGAACAGAATGATGCTGAAACCACGGAGGGGCTGTATTTATTTACAATAGCAGACGATACTGGAATCGCGTGCGAAACATGGAAAAACCAATCATGTGATCAAATGTGATTGGCTAAAAGAAAATCACCCCATTTGGTAAACACGCCCATCACAGTGAGAAAGCAAAATTGAGGGGGGAAAGGCCGAACCCGAGTGTATCTATGACGTCATACAATAAACATAACAGTGATGTAGTATTACAAGATTTTTTTATTTTATTTTATTTCTTAAAAACTAACAATGCTTCTAACTGTCGAATTCTCCTCCGAAATAGTATTTTGTATATGATATTCATTGCATCCAAGGGGTGGGGTCTAGTCATTCGTAGATTTGATTGAGGTTTTGGTATTTTAAAAAAAAAAAAGTCACTGATTTTTTTCTTAACCCTGTGTGAAATTTCCCAGGTATTGAATACATACTTTTTTTTTCTTTCCATTGCATCTATGTCCTGCCACAGTAAAAAATTATTATTATTATTTTTTATTCTCATTTTTTATAGCCCACGTAGGTAAAACGTATTGATGCACACGAACCCCTTA
>NW_026933324.1:0-57313 GCF_032062105.1 Saccostrea cuccullata | reverse complement strand
ATAAAGTTGATAATGTAGCTCTGACGACTAATACTTGGACATCAAATGCAACAAAGAGTTACATTATAATTATGGAGCAGATTATTTTTTAAACAAAAACACTGTGAACCATTAATGATTTTATTTCTTGTGTTTATCTGATAAATAAATTGAACTTAAAAAAATGTTAATTAAATTTAGTTGGACACGAAGTGCTCATAATTGTTACAAGAGTTTACAATGTTTAACATTAATTGACATACTTGTTCATATTTACTACACTTTTACCTAGTACCCGGGTATGGTACTTGGGTACTTGATCGGAAAAACGTCTGAGTAACCGAGTATTAAAAATTGACTGATTTGACATCCCTAATATAAATACACAATTAAATAGATGTTTATGGTAAAAATATTCACAAATAACAGAAGTTGTCAGAATGAAAAAATATTTTTTAAATAAAATTGTGCTTATGTTTTGTCCAAGGTCATAAAAGTGATATAACCCGTATTTTTAAAGTTTAAAATTTCTACAAATTAAGTCGTACTTTTCTTTATGCATGCTCCAGTTCATGTTATAATTTATAACTGAGAATTTAAAATATTTTAATGTCACTTTTAAACTCTTTTTTTTTTTAAACTTAATGGCTATTTATACATTATATAAAAAAAGCTGAATTGTATGTAAACAATGGCCTTTATTTGTAGAAACTATGACAACTTCTTCATAAAAGCCCAGAAAGTAAGAAGACTGATTGCTGAGGACTTTAGAAATGTGTTTAAGGGAGGGGTGGATATACCCTCCCCCCCACACTGACTGAGGCCCCGACCTATACCTGGTTTACGGAGGAGGACAATCGCCCCAGGGCAGAAGAGCAGGATGTCTTCACTCAACCTATCAACAGGGCAGGTCTGTTCTGGAAGTAGCAGGGCTTACATACGAGTATATTCTAATAACTTGAATGGTTTATAGTTATATGTTATGTTTAGCTTGCTTTGTAAATTAATAGTTGTCTTTGAAAATTATTGAAATTTTACTTTAAATAATTTAATATCTATGATATTATTTCCTACAATTTATATCAAAGTAGGTTTTTAAAGTGATGCATTTTTAAAAATACTTACCATGAAAAAGTATATTCATATAATATCATTTACTCCCTTTGTGTACAGGTGTTCCAGCTATTACTGTGCCAGCCTCACTTTCATATTCAGGGCTTCCCATTGGTCTTCAGTTTGTAGGACCCAACTTTCATGACAGACAAGTATTGACTGTGGCCAAGTGGTTTGAACAACAAACAAATTTTAAACAGCTAGACTTAAGTTATTTAGATAAATCTTCATGAAAAGATTAAATAAAGAAATTTTTCTATATACTAAGTTTTCTGATTTAATGATGAGCTATGCTTTTGATAAGATTGACTTTTCGTGTTAGCTTGTGAATTTTTGTCAAAAGTTAACAATTTACAAAAAGCTCCCTCTATTATAAGGTTGAAAATTTGGCGGTGGGGCCTGAATAAAATTTTGTTTGTTTGCAGTTGCCTACCGACCCACTGAAAATGCCCCCGACCCAATTTTTTTGGCCATTGTGTAATTAAATTTTTTTTTCAATTTTTCAGAATATTGAAACTGTTTCATTTTCAATTTTTGACTTTTTTTTATCAATCAGTGGTTTATAGCAAGAGTGGAGGTAATTCATGTTTATAGTAGACCTATGAAAAGCTCTATTCTTTGTTATCTAACAAAAATCTGAATTTTTTTTGTAAAAAAAAAAAAAAAAAAAGGAAAAAAAGCCATACCTACCTACCCACCCTCTCTAAAAAATATGGGTCAGCAACTGCAAACAAAGAATTTTTTAAGCTTGGCCTGGTAGTGTAATGATTTAGAAAATGGTATTACATACAAGTAAGACTGATTTGGTTCTATTTAAAGAACTTTATTGGAAAAAGGTACTCTAATGATGTTCTACCTACACATGCCTAACCAATATTGCAGCATCCTGGAGCCATATTTCAGTTTGACAATACACAGCCACATATGGCTTCCTTGACAATTGCATTCTTGCAAGCCACAGCAACCTGTTTCTACAATTGCATTAATTAAAGTAAATTGCCATAGTTAAACCAAATGAGTATGATTTGGACAATATTTTAGCATGATTTTCCAGACAATTGCATCTTCAACTCTGCAACAGATGACCAAATCTCTACATTTAGAGTGGGATACATGTACATTCCTAATCAATTCTTAATAAACCTAGGTTTCATAAGATGCCGTTTAAGATGAACATTGGTGTCTGTTGGGCGCATGCCAGATATTGACCTTTCATGACCTTGAAATATTCATGATTTAAAAATTTTTGAGCAGTAGTTATGACATTTAGATAGTAGACATGTATATATTTCTCATATATATACATATATTATTTTTATCATTTATTCCAAGCGTTCTGATTGACTCTAACTTGATCACACGATTAAGTATATAACAGCATATAGACTTGAGTTACTATTTATAGAATCTGAAAGACTGAAATGCATATCGACTTATGTTCTCTAAAATGAAGATAATTTTCTGTAAAAAAGTACTCATTTCAATTATAGCTAAAACAATGTATGATTTGATGTTTCTAAAAATATTTACTTCAACTTCTATTAAATTTTTTAACGCTCAGCAATTGATGAGACGAAACAATGCATTAGATTAGGATCTACATGTACTTTATATTAAAACATATTTGATATGTTTGTCAAAAATTGATATAAAACTTAATGAAATAAATGAAATATTTTGAGTAAGTAAATCCTCTAAATTACTCTATCAATATAAAGGAAACACATTTACATTACACAACTTAATTTTTTTTTTTATCTCTAGTCTCTAAGTGTTACTTGTGCCTTTTCCCCATTATTTTCAATTGTCAATCTATGTAAAAAAATAATATAACAAATGTAGCCCTTTAATTTGGTCAATCCATAGATATATCAACTTCACAGAAAAGCATATTGATCTCGCACTTCGTGCTCGGTCGATATGATTTTTTGTGAAGTCGATATATCTATGGATCGACCTCATCAAAGGGCTATATTTGTATACATGTAGTATATAATTATAATATTGAATTGGGATATACCGGATATATGTGTCTGTATTTTTATTTCTTGCTACAATGTTTCAGAACAGCTTCTTGGTAGAGACTTTTCAAAAGTCTTTTTTAAACGTTGGTCACTTTTACTAGCTTATACCTAAAACTTTTTATCTTTTGAAAACGTTTGGTTATCTTCAATGCATTCTTATTTATAAATTAAACCATCCCATCAATAGTTGCATTCTCTATTGAAAATATTAAAAACGTAATTTGTTTTATTTAAATAATTTGTGAATTTCAAAAAAGTTTCCATCCTGCAAAGGACGATCTTCCTTCGGCATCGCTTTGTATGTAATGTAATGCCCCTGTTTGATGTGAAATGCGTGTTCTTACGTAAACGTCATCGCCTACGTTAACGTGTGCAACGACAATACCCGTTACTTCTGTCTCGAAACCTAATGTCTAGAGGTAAATAGAGCCAAATTTATCATTAGTTCAACTGAATGGGCATCGTCGGTACCTGATCGAATTGTCCATGTAAAAATGTAGACACCCGACTAGGGAACCATAAATACTCCTGTTGTAGGATGATAAGCGTTTCCAATGTTGGTTTTTACAGTGTCAAAGACCAAAACATAATGATCACTTGGCGAAATTAATATGGCTGACATATAGGCATAAAATGCAATAACACCGATGCCGTGGACAGTGTTTGAAGACAAAAGAAGTCTTTCTGTAATAGAAAAGAGTTTAAGTCATTTCTTTAACATGATAACTGGTTTGATATTGTGTTTTGTGACTATTAACCATGCATTATGAGATATACGATTAACAATCTCAATGTTAGCTTTAATAATTTTTCCTACTCTGAATTCTCCCAGTTATGTGGTTCCTTGTTGATTCTGAGTTACTAGTATGTTTTGCCTCATTTTCAGCGAATCAATTTTTTCCATCACTTGGTTTAGTAAATTTTTGCACACATTCTTTCTCCATTTGTGTAAGGAGGTTTTCTAAATGATAGATGTGATTCTTGTTTTTCACATTACTTTTTTTAAGCATTGAAATATCTCGTTCTTGGGTCTTTGAAATATCCTTAAGTTCACGTGTACGAGTTTCCAAGGCGTATACAGTAAAAATCGGTTATAACGAAGTCACAGGGACCTATGAAATTACTTCGCTATATCCGTAATTCGTTATAACAGTATAAGGAATTCATTAAATTTATAAAGCTGGGGATCCAAGATGACTTCGCTATATCCGTAAATTCGCTATATCCGTGTTCGTACTAAACGAGTTTTGCTGTATTCTTCTTGCATACTCTTTCTTCATCCGATCAAATTCTGCTTTATTTTCCAAAAGCTCAAGTTCAAGATTATCATATCGTTGTTGTTGAGCATGGTTAAGTCCATCAACTCATCTACGGTGTTCAGAAGGACTTTTAGTTTTTCCTCAACAGAATGAAGTCCATCATGCCCTTTTGCACATGTCCATGATGGTGAAATAGATATTACATGTATAAAAAATAATCTGAAGAATCTTTCCATGATTCTTACATTTAATTTGATGTTCGATTTCAGTTCCAGTATAAATTGTAACAAGAGGCCCATGGGCCACATCGCTCACCTGAGAAGCTTTGACCATTCTGTTCTTTACCAGATTTCCCCCTTGTTATACATAATGCATCCCCACCCTACCCCACTGATCATAATTTAGACATTTTGAAATCTACACTACCCAATGATCCTTCCATGGGCACATATGTTTCAGCATTTTTGGTCCAGTGGTTCCTGAGAAGAAGATTTTTAAAGATTTTTTCTATATATTTCTATGTAAAACTTTGATACCCTATAATGACCCCGCCCTTCCCCCGGGGGTCATGATTCCTACAATTTAGAATCTACACTACCCCAGAATGCTTCCATATAAGCTTCACTTTTTCTGGCCGCGTGGTTCTTGAGAAGAAGATTTTCAAAGATTTTTCCTATATATTTCTATATAAAAATTTGATTCCCCATTGTGGCCCCGCCCTTCCCCCGGGGGTCATGATGTGAACAATTTAGAATCTACACTTTACCAGGATGCTTCCACATAAGTTTCAGCTTTTCTGGCCCAGTGGTTCTTGAGAAGAAGATTTTCAAAGATTTTTCCTATATATTTCTATATAAAAATTTGATTCCCCATTGTGGCCCCGCCCATCCCCCGGGGGTCATGATTTGAACAATTGAGAATCTACACTACCCCAGGATGCTTCCACATAAGTTTCAGCTTTACTGGCCCAGTGGTTCTTGAGAAGAAGATTTTTTAATGACCCAACCCTATTTTTGTCTTTTCTTGATTATCTCCCCTTGCGAGGGGATATGTCCCTTCATTTTAACAATTTAAATTTCCCTTCACCCAAGGATGCTTTGTACCAAGTTTGGTCAAAATTGGCCCAGTAGTTCTTGAGAAGAAGTCGAAAATGTGAAAAGTTTACAGACGCACAGACAGACGGACGGACGGACAGACAGACGGACGGACGACGGACAAAATGTGATCAGAAAAGCTCACTTGAGCCTTCGGCTCAGGTGAGCTAAAAAGAAGACAAGGAGACAATACTATAGCTGCAATGCCATCTTATCTTACGTCAAATGTTTTCGTTCTCATCGAAATCTAACAGAGATCTTTAATATAACATTACACTAAAACTGTATGTACATGTTTATATAAGAATTGCATTAGTGGGCTTTTGCGAAAGGCGCTGACTTTTACAGTCGACGGCTTACTTTTACACTTGGACAATAGACGGAAGCTTTTTTGCAATAAAAATATTCAGCTCATCATTTAATTACACGAAAATAACGGACTGAGGCAAAGCACATATAAGTTGCCCATGAAGAATCCGACAATCAACCTACCCGCAAATACCACCCTTCACATGCTAGTGCCCCTAACACCATACCGTTGACCAATAGAAAGATTTTCTGATCTATTATAAATCCTGTACCTCCATACATAACACAGGTTTAAATGTCTAAGTCAACCGTCAAATGTAAAAGTCAGTGTCTTCGCAAAAGTCCATTTATAATGCTATTGATATATATTATAATCACTTCAAAATATCATGCCGTTACATCAGTTTAATGAATTAATAATATTCTTAAGATTCAGGGACATTCTTCGTAAATTATCAAAACATTGGAGCAGACTCTTTTTTTTACCAAGTGTGTTCGATTTATTAGCTTTCACGAACTCAAACTGAGAACAACTTTTGTCGACTTAAAGCTGAACACGGTTTTCAAAAAGAAAGTCTTGATTATCAAGACGTCTGGATGATCGAGACTAGTCAGTAGATTGTGTCTGCCATTTTCGATCGGACTCTCACTATATCGGAGGACACCTATATAAAGGGCCCGACTTAGTCTCTGTTAAGTGTAATAGTCTGGTCCTGATTTTTAAAAAGAAGGCTAGAAATAACTTCTAACGGCAAATAATTATTATTTGGTCCAGCATAGGTTTTTAAACTATTTCGAGTATGCTGAATCCGAAAAAATATGCTGGCCTTCATGAAAATGGCGTTGAAGAGGTCAAAATGGCGATTCAAAATGGCGGACATCCAATTTTTCTATATTTTCTCTTAATACAAAAAAACCAGCCCGAACACGCCGATACCCGTGACAGTACCACAGTCAGGTGTAACGAATGTAAAGAGTATACCCTACTCTGCTACCTTGCCTGTGACGAGAAGTGTATTTTGCTGTTGAGAAATTCAAAATATGTTATTATGATAATGTCTCGAGTAACTCTTTATAACAGATAAGGCTAAATCTAGTTAAAAGCATTCTCAAAAAAAATTCTTGTACGATGAGATGTAAAGTCCATTTATAAGGTATAAGTCAAGAAAAATCGTATATTGTACAGGTCGACACTTTCGTAATTTTGCTTTTATCAAAATGTCTAAATACATAGGTTTTTCCCCTACACAAATATCAATGTCAGAAGTTAATTAAGAAAACTTCATTTCTTTTGCCATTCAGTTGTAAATTACAATTTGACAAGAAAACTTCATGAAATAAAACAGTTCAGTAATCTCCTGAAGAAAACAAATTGAATGTACTTGATAGTACACTGTAATTGTAATATCTTATGTATATGACTTGTATAACACATGTTTTTAAGGACAGATGATATAAATATAAACTTAAAAAAATTGAAAAAAAAAACGAACTGAGTCATGTTTAGGTAAGTAAAATGAACAAGTTTAACCGTATAGTTTTTAATTTTTCATTCAAAGTTTTACAAAAATGGGATTTGAACAGACATAAATTTACATAGGTTATAAACTTAAAGACGGTTGGTGAAAGGTACAATTTTGAACATCACAGAAAGGTTTACAATTTGTTTCATATTTTAGAAATTTATAACATGTATTTGCATCATTTACAAAAGAAATAGGCCAAAATATATATACAAATCCAGACATCCATCTTTTGTTTATCATCTGTCCTAAATAACGTCTATATTATTAAAACACTTTGTGAGGAGTTAAAGATAGTGAGCACTTATCTGTTATACACTAAATCATGCAGTTGCAGCTCGTACACATTACAAATATTTGCTTGAGATAAAACTGGCATACTTTTAATAGCTTCGAAAAAAATATTTAAGTAAATGGAAGTTTGATTTTCAGAAATCAGCTGATATCATATTCCTAGCTCACAACCATGAAGAAATTGTTCGTAACAAGTTTTCTGTTACCATTTCTGACTTTTGGAGAACAAATTAACAGTCCTGAGGATGTAAATGCAAAATAAAATGTTCTTGAACACACTTTAAGCGATCTAGTGGATTTTGTCTGCATTCAGATGTTGTGAGGTGTGTTGTATTTGTATTATTTCATCATGTATATTATTAGTAACATTAAGTTTCTTGAACATTCCAGAGTGGTCAACATGTTCGGTCATTTTTCTAGAACATTCTTGAACTTTGTGCATGTCCAGAACTTTCCAGTAATATCATGTATTTACAATTTCTAGAATATTCTAGATTTATATTACTGTATAAATACCCTGTCAATTCGATGCAGAGATAGAATTGTCGTATAAGCATCATTGAGGTATTACTGGGATATAATTTCACTGGGACATTGTGTGCAGCAACGGACACTCTGATGTATGTATTTTTAGATTCTTGCTAAGTTTGTACTTAATGATTTGTATATTACTGTAAATAAATTATTGTTAAGTTTAAACTGTGTGATTGATCTTTGCTGGCATTTAGGGTTATTCTGACCCATAACAGAATTGGGGGCTCGTCCGGGATAAAGAATTTCTTGCACTTTTGCAGTTTATTGTCAGAATTTTGTTTATTGAACCGTTAAATTTGATTATAAGCCAGCAGAAATCAACATGGTGTTTTCGGTCACAGACTTTCTTAGTTCACCAAGTGTTCAGGTTTTTGATACGTTAAAAAAGGATGACTTGATCGCATTAGGTTTGCATTTTGGGTTAGATGTTAATAGCTATTCTCTGTAACCACTTAAACTTTGTTGCCACGCATGGTCACCAATTTTGATGAAACTTCACCCATGCTTAGTACTTGACACCAGAAACAAATATCAAACAAAATTTCGTTGCTATGTGTCTCGGTTGCTATGGCAACAGCCAGAAAAGTTTGAAAAATCGAGATTTTCAGCCACTTTAAATCTTGACCGTGGCTTAATAAAAACTGGAAAAAGCATACAAACCATTCTCACAAAAACATGACACCTTGATGTCACTTATACTGTAAAAAAACTGTTTAGAATATATCTCCAAGTAAGTGGTAACCAAGGGTACATTTGGAATACATTTAAAATGCTGAAATATGCTGCAAAACACTCCGTATTCACTAATGGTAGGTGTTACATGCTAAAACTCAATCAACGACTTAAGAAAAACAATGAAAATGTTTGACCTTAAGTATATAAGTATGAGCAATGTTATTCTATAAATAACTTTTATGGTTGCCATGGTAACACAGTATAACCATGCAAAACCAGTAACTAAGATTGGGTTAATGCTACTGTCTTGAGGAAAAGCATGAAAATTCAAGATTGGCAAATATGCATCCTTAGGACCTTGCAATACCAAAACCATAAGAAAAATTGGGTATAAATGCTACTTTGCAGTGTTACCATGGAAACAAAGTACCAGTGCTTAAAAGTGAATTATTTTTCGCTGCATTAAAAATTAAATTGCCATTTAATCAAGAAACAAATTAAAGGACTCAGCTTGAAAAGTACTTATATGTTAGAACTGACGTTGAATATCATATATTGATAAAATTTGATGAATAAAACAACACTGTTGCTATGGTTACCAAGAAGGGAAAATGTTCGATTTTGTGAACTTTATATTAATATTAAACCCTGTGTGCCAACTTCTTGCATCCACTTAGAGATTGGATGACAGTCAAAATTAAAAGTCAAGTTAGCTGTTTATAAATATCAATCATAAAAGTTTTGGGAATCTACATTTAAGGGTACGTATCCAAGGAAAGAAAATATTTTTCAGGTTTTTAAGCATATTTTTTCTGCTTATTTCCATAGCAACGCTCTATTTAAAGAATCTAATCTGATTTTTTTCAAATGGGAAAACTTGGAGCACACCAACATCTTATAAAATTGATCATTAGTTATGAGGAAATGTGCCTTTTTTAAAAGATAGGATCGGATTTAAACATACAGAGTGTTACTTTGAAGGGTTCTTGTGGTATAAAAACCTTGGCAACCATTGCCAACCAAAATGAAATATCATATTTTGTTCTTGGTATATGTTTCAAGGCTTTTTTTTCTATTATTTGGTCACATTTCATCCTATAATTGCTTTTTATTTTTACGTGTATGACTTTATAAAATTCAATGAATATTTTTTTTACTTTTGAATACTTTGTTACCATAGTAACGTATGTAATAGTTGATTTACCAAACATGTTCATCATGCATTTGAGACATCTGACCTTCAACTTTTGGAAACAGTCACTGCCAATTGTTTGCTTTGCCGCAAATGTTAACTGTGGGGCTCTAAACATGTTAAAAAATGCCATTTTCCGAACTTTAAGACATGTTGCCATGGTAACTATAAAACATAGCAACCAATTTTTGCCTGATTTCAGTTTAGGGTATCAATGACTTTTATCATAGAGAGTTTGGAGAAATTCTGAGACTATGCGTGCCACAGCTCCTATATAAAATTTCAAATCATTACAGAGAATGGCTCTTAAATCCTCTCAGAGAAAGCAAGACATTAGAATTAAGGTTGCAAACAAACTAGTAGAAGAAAACATCTTTGAAAAATACGATCTTCCAGAATATACAGTTAAAACAGAGTTAGGCTCTTACAAAATGGCAGAATATCAGTTTCAATTAGAGTTAGAGAAAATGCGATTAGAAAGAGAAAAATTAGAAAGAGAAGAGCGAGAAAGAGACAGAGAAAGAGAAAGAGAAGAACGAGAGCGTGAACGGAAATTTGAATTAGACAAATTAGAAAGACAAGAGCACTTTGAGTTAGAGAAATTAAGATTACAGCAGAAACCAGAACCCTCATTTGTCAAGAATGAATTTGATGCAGCAAAAAATATTAGGTTAGTTCCGAAATTTCAAGAAAAATCTGTAGACAAGTATTTTCCCCAATTCGAGAAAGTCGCAGAAAATCTTAAATGGCCACAACACGTTTGGTCAACAATGTTACAAAGTGTACTGGTTGGCAAAGCAGCTGAGGTATACTCTGCCCTAGGGGTAGCTGAAAGTTCAGACTATGAGAAGGTCAAAGCAGCAATATTAAACGCATATGAATTAGTACCTGAAGCGTATAGACAAAAGTTCAGAAAGTATAGAAAGTTTGATAATCAAACATTTGTTGAATTTTCACGAGAGAAAGAAGATTTATTCGATCATTGGTTTAGATCTAAGAATCTTGATAAAACTTTTGCTAATTTGCGCCAAGTCATCCTGGTAGAAGAGTTTAAGGAATGTGTTTCTCAAGATTTGAAAACACATTTAGAAGATAAGAATGTGAAAACTCTTGAAGAGGCAGCAGTCATATCTGATACTTATGCTCTGTCTCATAAAAAGAATTTTGTTTCAAGATCTCAGACTAGCTGTAATTCTACCAATTCAGACACATATAAAAAGAGTGGTTCAGGGTCTCAGTCTTTCACAAGTTCCCAGTCTCCATCCCAAGGTGGTTCTAAGTCCGGTCCAGGACGTTTTGAAGGATCTTCTGGAATAGGGTCGCTTCCTACTTGTAGTTATTGTAAGAAAAAAGGTCATCTGATCAGTGAATACTTTAAACTTAAGAGAAAAAATGACTTTGATAAAACTCAACCACATGCTTGTGCGGCAGTTAGAGGAGATAGAGAAGCCTTAGTTTCGATTTGTTCTGACACTCCTGATGTCCAGGGTTCACAGTCCAGTTCTATTGATTCTATGGAGGATTATAAGCCCTTTATGTCTCAGGGATTTGTTTCACTCGGTGACTCTAGCGAAATAAAACCTGTCCAGATTTTGAGAGATACTGGTGCTGCACAGACGTTATTGTTAGAGGGCGTGCTTCCTTTGTCTGAGCAGACTTCTACTGGTGGGTCAGTTTTATTACAGGGTGTGGAGCTAGGCGTCATTGATGTTCCCCTGCATAGAATTAGTTTGAAGTCAGATTTAGTTACTGGACCTGTTATCGTAGGTGTTCGACCTACTCTTCCTGTTCCAGGCATTTCTTTGTTGCTAGGCAACGATTTAGCTGGTGGAAAAGTTGTACCAGATCCTATAGTTTGTGAGAAAATCACTCCAGATGTCATGTGCGATGATGAAGATGATGACATTTATCCAGCCTGTGCTGTTACTAGAGCGATGGCCAGAAGACGAGAAATGGAGGCAGACCATACTCAAGCCTTTGACGAGACGAATTCCTCTGTTGATATTGATTTGAATGACACTTTCTTATCTGACCTTGATGGCACTCAAACAAGCATGGAACCACACAATATCAAGAAGCAAGAGAAGAAAGAACTTTTACCAAAATTTGGTGGTGAGGATGATGAGTTGCATCCACTAGTTAGCCAAGGCAAGGACATCCTCAGCCGAGAACGTTTACTCTCTGAACAACATAAAGACCCAGATATCATTCAACTTAGCAAGAGGGCACTTCCACCAGAAGAGGCTACTAAAGTTGGAGAATGCTTCTATATGAAAGATGGCATCCTTATGCGAAAATGGCGACCACCTGACGCTTCTCCAGATGAAGTGTGGCGTGTTGTTCACCAGATAGTGATCCCAGCTGCTTATCGTCGAGATGTCATGAGTTTAGCTCATGATACACCTATGGCTGGTCATTTAGGTATCAATAAGACTTATAACAGGATTTTGAGTCATTTTTATTGGCCTAAGCTAAGAAAGGATGTTTCGAAGTTTTGCAAGTCATGCCATGTCTGTCAGATGGTAGGTAAACCAAATCAGAAGATACCATCTGCTCCTCTCCAACCCATTCCAGCTTTTGAAGAACCGTTTAGTCGAGTGTTGGTGGATTGTGTAGGACCTTTGCCTAGGACTAGATCTGGAAACCAGTATTTACTTACCATTATGTGTACATCCACTCGATTTCCTGAAGCCATACCTCTTAGGAATATAAAGGCAAAGAGCATAGTTAAGGCCCTAACCAAGTTTTTCAGTTTTGTAGGAGCACCCAAGGCAATTCAGTCGGATCAAGGCTCAAATTTTATGTCGGGGTTGTTCCAGCAAGTCATGCATGAGTTGGGTATAAGGCAATATAGATCAACTGCTTATCATCCTGAGTCCCAGGGAGCGCTAGAACGTTTTCATCAAACCCTAAAAACAATGCTGAAGACCTATTGTTACCAGTATGAGAAAGACTGGGATGAAGGGGTTCATCTTGTGCTATTTGCTGCACGAGAAGCAGTCCAGGAGTCTCTTGGATTCAGTCCTTTTGAATTGGTGTTCGGTCATACAGTTAGAGGTCCTTGGAAATTGTTAAAGGAAAAGTGGCTGACTGAGACTAGTGATCTTAATCTTTTAGATTATGTGTCTGATTTCAAAGAAAAACTTTACAATGCTTGTAAATTAGCACAAGAAAATTTGAAGAGTTCTCAGATGAAAATGAAAATGTGGTATGACAAAGATGCCAGAAATAGGGTGTTTAAGCCAGGTGATAAGGTTCTTGTATTTTTACCTATTCCTGGTCATCCTTTACAGGCCAGATTTTATGGCCCTTATGAAATTGAAAGCAAGATCAGTGATGTAAACTATGTAGTTAAGACACCAGGTCGACGTAAAGAGAAACGGGTTTGTCACATTAACATGTTAAAAGAGTATTTTGAAAGGTGTGACCGAAATTCTGTAAAACCAGTTTCAACTTTAGCCAATGCTAAGACTGTTCAAAATTGTATTGAAAGTGATACGAGTGTAGAAATGAATGAGAAAGATTGTAATCAGAGTGTCCGTTTGAAAAACTCAGAAGTTTTGGCTAATTTGGATGCTAAACTTGGACATTTGAACATTCACCAAAAAGAACAAGTTAAAAACTTGACGAGTGAGTATCATCAAATCTTTTCGGATGTTCCAAAGAAAACTAATGCAACTTATCATGATGTCATAGTGGGTGACGCTCTGCCTATCAAACAACATCCGTACCGTCTTAATCCAATAAAATTGCAGTACCTAAGAAGGGAAGTGCAGTACATGTTGGACAATGACATTGTTGAACCTAGTAAAAGTGATTGGAGCTCACCCTGTATTCTTGTACCAAAACAGGACGGTTCGTACCGATTATGTACAGACTTTAGAAAGGTGAATTCTGTTACCAAAACCGATTCATATCCAATACCTAGAATCGATGACTGTATTGACAACATTGGAAACGCGAAATTTGTCAGTAAATTTGACCTGTTGAAAGGCTACTGGCAAGTACCGTTAACAGAAAGAGCAAAAGAAATATCTGCTTTTGCTACACCAGATGGACTTTACCAGTATAAAGTAATGCCTTTTGGCATGAAAAACGCACCGGCTACATTCCAAAGGATGATTCACTCCCTTCTTCAAAACCTCGAGGGTTGCGAGGCCTACATTGATGATGTCATCATATACAGCAACACATGGGACGAACATATCCGAATCATGCGTGCTTTATTTGACATTTTAGCTAAAGCAAACTTAACTGTGAACCTTGAGAAGAGCGAATTTTGTCATGCTTATGTAGAGTATTTAGGTCATAAAGTAGGTCAAGGTTATGTTACACCAATTATGGCTAAAGTGGAAGCTATTGCAAAGTTCCCGATTCCTACAAACAAGAAAGAGTTAATGAGGTTTTTGGGCATGGCTGGGTTTTACAGAAAATTTTGTCCAAAATTTTCCTCAGTAGTTAGTCAGCTTACAAATCTTTTGCAGAAGAGGGTTAACTTTGAATGGACAAAAGACTGTGAAAAATCCTTTCATAAAATCAAATCTGTCCTTATGAGCAACCCAGTTCTGTCAACTCCAGATTTTTCTAAGCAATTTAAGCTTACTGTTGACGCTAGTGATGTTGGAATCGGGGCAGCTTTGTTTCAATAACATAGTGATAAGGTAGATAGAGTTGTTTCTTATTTTTCAAAGAAACTTACAAAATGTCAACAAAAGTATTCCACCATTGAAAAGGAATGCCTTGCTTTGTTGTTAGCCTTACAGCATTTTGATGTTTATCTGAATGTTACTTTGCATCCAATTCTTGTATATACGGATCACAACCCCCTGACATTTTTGCATAAATTGTCAAACAAGAATCAAAGACTGACTAGATGGAGTTTGTTGTTACAAGAATACAACATAACAATTAAGCATATCAAAGGCAAAGACAATGTTATTGCAGATGCCTTGTCCAGAGTATCGTGAACATATATGATTTTGTATTAATGTACATATATTTCATTTTAACAATATAAGTTTTCATTGACATTCATACTTTTTAAGGGGGGAGGTGTTGTGAGGTGTGTTGTATTTGTATTATTTCATCATGTATATTATTAGTAACATTAAGTTTCTTGAACATTCCAGAGTGGTCAACATGTTCGGTCATTTTTCTAGAACATTCTTGAACTTTGTGCATGTCCAGAACTTTCCAGTAATATCATGTATTTACAATTTCTAGAATATTCTAGATTTATATTACTGTATAAATACCCTGTCAATTCGATGCAGAGATAGAATTGTCGTATAAGCATCATTGAGGTATTACTGGGATATAATTTCACTGGGACATTGTGTGCAGCAACGGACACTCTGATGTATGTATTTTTAGATTTTTGCTAAGTTTGTACTTAATGATTTGTATATTACTGTAAATAAATTATTGTTAAGTTTAAACTGTGTGATTGATCTTTGCTGGCATTTAGGGTTATTCTGACCCATAACACAGAGAAAACGTAATGAAGATTTAGAACTCAGGATTCTACAGAACCAAAAAGAATTCGAGCAAATGAAGGATCGGTATAGTGGAACAATAAAAACTTTGGAAACTCGTATATACGTAAACTTGAGGATATTACAAAGACTCAAGTTCGTGATCTTACGACACGGAGAAAAAATACAGTAGGAGAAAAGAGGTTTGTTACCCATTTAAAACGCCGAATTACAAATGTGGAAAAAGTCCATGTACCACAGTTTGAAAATCCATGTGACCCCGAAAATAGTTCCCATGTAAATGTTGCCAGTGGAAAAGCATTATTGATGGATAAAATCAACCCTGAGAGAATTCAGAGTAAGAGAAATCTTAGAGGTGAGTGGAAAAAATAATTCAATAAAATTTTCTTCACTTGATATGATGATTGCATTGTCAAGTGATATGTCTGAACTTATCGGTAAAATTAAATTTATTTTTAATTTTAAATATATCTGTTCACTTTGTTTTATAGAGCGATCTGTCACTCAAAGATCAAATGAAACTGGTATTATTGCATTCTATGCATATATGTCTTCGATGGTTGGGAACCCTAGTACACGCCTAGTATTGGTCTTTGATGTAGTTCGAACCAACATTGGAAATGCATACCATGCTTCAACTGGGGTCTTTATTGTTCCTGAATCTGGAGTCTATGTGTTTACCTGGAC
This sequence comes from Saccostrea cuccullata, assembly GCF_032062105.1. Lineage (NCBI taxonomy): Eukaryota > Metazoa > Mollusca > Bivalvia > Ostreida > Ostreidae > Saccostrea > Saccostrea cuccullata. The sequence continues at coordinate 41,135 of NW_026933324.1, read as the reverse complement.
ATTTCGATCAGGGAATGGTGATGGCCACTCAGTTCAACTAATGATAAATACAGTAGAATATGGTTCTGTTTATCATCGCACACTGAGAGCTGTAGAAGCAGAAGAAACAGGAATAGTTGTTGCGCAGGTAACTACCGGAGACGATGTTTATGTGAGGATAAAATCCATATATCGTCTAGGGATAGCACACTATATCCAAAGCGATTCCGATGGGAGAACATCTTTTGCAGGATGGAAGCTGTAAAGTAGATGTATGTCTGCATCAGTTAATGAAGAATACCATTCATTAATTTTTGAATTTATAAACTGCTCTCATTTTTTTAATTGCAAAGACAATTTACACACAAAAATGGAAATTTGTAGATGTTACCTGCACTGAAAATGCAGAATTTTGTAAAACCGAAGTACATATTAATTATCCTGCTCTTGTACTTTTACATTTTAAGTGTTGAAATATTTTTCATTGACAAGAACACCATTAATACTTATTGATGGATGAGCTCAAGAAACCTAAGCAAGCTTAAAGTGGCTTACTTTTTAAGAAAGCTGTAATAATGTAGCCTTTTCTATTTTTCCTCTCCAGGAAATGTCAGATTAAAAAAAATCGGAGAATGCTACATTATTGCAGCTACTTTTTAAGGTAGTTCAATCCTTATGTTCTGAAAATCAGCAGTTAAGTGATTGAAGTCACCCGAGTAGTGCAGTGGTTAGACCGTTTCTATAGAGTCGTGGAGTAAGGAAATAATCCTTACGTCGCGGGTTCGAATCTGTATGTGGGACGTGGAGACCAGTCCTTTGGATGAGATCATATAAACCGTGTTCCGTGTCCAGTACGTGCAGGCACAAAAAAGATCCCTTACCGCTAAATGGCCCTATGTGCCGACCATTGATCAAATTTTGCACCTTTCCACAAGCTAGTGATGGCGTTTCCATATGGGTGCAACCTTCTCTAGAAAACAAATATAAAAATATGGTAAAGTACTTTTAGGGTGAATTTAATACCGGTAGTTCGCCTTTAAAGAGGAATGTTAGATTTTAAAATGAAAAATAAATATTGACTTTATTACCGAAGGGTTTGGTAAAGTGTTTCCAGTACTTCCAGAAAAAAATAAAAGAAAAAAATGACGGGAAAAACTCAGCCATCTGTTCTTCGTATACCTGAAAAAAGTATTATGCTTAATACAATGTAATTCTGAAACGGAATAAAATGCATTATAAATATTGTACTTAATTTTTTCAACATGAATTGAGATAAGAACATTTGACCGGCTGTGCCAATTTTCAATGACATTTATACTTGTAACATATGATGAATGTACAACTGAGATAACACGTGGATAAGTGTTGATAATTTCGCAACATATTCAGAACTTTATTTTGCGTTGGTTTGTACGACGGTTTCAAAGACTGAAAACAAAACAGGCATGAAGGCATTGCTAACATTTTTTCTCCTAAGTGCTCTTTTACCAGAAAGGACTTGTATAGAAAATAGCAACGGGGAAGAACATATTTTAGAAAATATGAATGTTCCTCCAAACAAGCTGAAAGATGAGAAGGAGGACATAATGCACATCCTAAAACAACAAAATAAAGATCTAGAACTCGAACAAACCGAAGACAAAGAAGATTTTGAGAGGATTAAAAGCGAACTTTATAAAGCCATAAGCATTCTGGACAATCGCTTACGTACATTTGAGGGTGTAATAATGGATCAAAATCGTGAAATTTATAAACTAAAACAAGAAAAGGAGGAAGACAGGAATTATATCAATCGATTAGAAAAGCGCCTTACTCAGTTGGAATATAAGTTTGAAAAAAGTGATGAAAAAAGGAATTCTTCCTGTGAGAAGAAGTCTATAGAAGACATTAGATCTACTAACTTAAAGAACGTCGAGAGAATCCAGAGTAAGAAAACGTTTCTTTATAAATGCAATAAATAAATATAAAGAGTATTTATCACTTAATGCACAAGAACGTATTATAACAAGTATTGCCTAATATTAGTAATTGATTTTCCTTCTACAGAAAGACTTCTCACCCTTCCAACAACTTCTCATGGTTCTATTGCATTTTATGCATACATGTCTGCCTGGATACCGTCACCAAATCAACACCAGGTGCTGGTCTTTGATGATGTCAAAACTAATATTGGAAACGCTTATCATCCATCAACTGGGCTTTTTATAGTTCCTGAATCAGGCGTGTACGTCTTTACATGGATGTTTCGAACTGGTGCAGCCCATGACCATTCAATTCAGCTACTGATAAACAAAGACGTATTCGGTTCTTTGTATCTTCAGTCAGTTAATGGTCTAGAAGCACAGGAGACAGGTATCGTTGTTGCCCAAGTTAACGCTGGAGACGACGTTTACGTGAGAACACATGCTACGCTAACCTTAGGTACTTCGGACTACATCCAGAGCAACTCTTACGGAAGAACGTCTTTTGCCGGCTGGAAACTATTTTAAACATAAAATGAATATTTACTTTATTTTTGTCTTTAAAGTCACTTTAATCTCATTTTCTGTCTTGTTTATCTCTAATATATATGCCAAACGCCAAACAAAACAAAAAGAGAAAACGTTTGAAATAAGCTGATAGTAGTTTATACTGGGTATAAGGTGCCCCTGCTTCTTTCCTGTACTGTATATTCCGTTATGTAGTTTCCCCCTGAAGTTTAAACCTACAGTAGTACTAGTATGTTGTTTCTCTGTCATTTAGTTCTTTGCTTCTTTTCTGTAGTTAAAACCATGTACCACAGAGTCTGACGCATTTGTTTCATACTTGGATATTTTACTTGAAAAGACGTTAATGGTAATCTAACAACCAAGCTCTATGATAAATTTAATGACTTTAAATTTTCTATCGTCAACTTCCCTTACTTATGCAGCAATGTACCTTCAACACCTGCATACAGCGTTTATATATCTCAGTTGATTCGATACACAAGAGCATGCTCTAAGTATGAACAATTTCTAAAACGAGGTAAATTATTGACAAGCAAGTTGATGAAACAAGAATATCAACAGTCTCGTTTAAAGTCATCATTTGGTAAGTTCTATGGTCGATACAATGATCTTGTCAGCAAATATAATTTATTGAGTCAAATGCTGACTGACGTTTTTCATTCCAATCGTTAGTCCATTATTTATACACCGAATTGACGATTGATTTTTCCGTTATTTCCTGATCATGACAAGGAGCGCACGGCGCATGTGACCGGTCAGCAGGGGATGCTCACTCCTCCATGGCACCTGATCCCACCTCTGATGATTCGGAGGTCCGTGTTTGCTCTGCTCCTATTTTGTATTGTTTTATGGACTTTGATATTGAATACTGTTCCTTATCTCCGTATTCTTCATGTAGTTTCTCTGCTTCTTGCTGTATACCTCGTATTTAGTTTCCATGCTTCTTTCCTGCTGTTAATACAGAGTATGTAGTTTTCCTGCTTTTTTCCTGCAGTTAATACCGTGTATGTAGTTTTCCCTGCTTCTTTCCTGTTGTTAATACGGTGTATGTAGTTTTCCAGCTTCTTTCCTGTAGTTGATACTGCGTATTTAGTTTCCCCATTTCTTTCCTGTAGCTAATACCGTGTATTATATTTTTCCTTGCTTCTTTCCTGTATAGTTTATTCCGTTATGTAGTTTTCTTTGCTTCTTTCCAGTAGCATATACCTGGTACGTAATTTCTCTGCTTTTTTCCCTTTTTATTGCAAAAAGGGCAGTGCTCTTGATATTGATCCTTTTACGGCGATATGTGTTTTTCTGACGTCAGTGACGGATACATTTGGTAGCCAAGTGTACATGGTCCGCATGCAGGATCATCCTTACGCCGTGGATTCGAATTCTACCGCAAGTCATGGACACTGGTCCTTCAGAAAAGACCGTATAAACCGAGGTTTCGTGTGGCGTGTGCTTGCATGCGAAAACATTCTTACTTTTCGGCCGTAAGAGACGAGTGGAGGCCTTTATTTGCATCTCTCCAAAACCCGAACTCTTTATCCATTATCACATTCGATAATGCTTGTCATCTAGATGCTTATGTAAGAGGATTTTAAAGATTTTTTAAATTGTTCTTCATATATGGTCATCATATCATGACCAAATGACCCAAATCCAGGGGCATGGAAGTTGAAAAAGAACTAGCTGCTCAATATCACCCTACTATTTGCCTGCTGGACGTCCACGGGTTAAAAAGCGTGTTGTTTACAAGTATTAATATTTAACTAACTGGCACTCATTATTCGAACCAAATCAAGACAACCGCAATTGTTGCTTGATGCATGTATTTGAAATATCGAGGGTAAAATACTTAAAGAATAAGAAATTGGGACTGCGAAATCGCTTTGAGATACAACACTTATTCATGGCGTATTTCGATATAGTGGATGACATAAGCTCTTCTGGTTACATGTCAAACAGAACTACAGTATCATTGTCCTTTATGTATATAGATGTGCTCATGTAAATAATACATACATGTAATAATTAAATTATTTTATCAAAAGCAAAATAATTTTATTACAGCAACTTTATTACGAAGTACATTATCAATTTATGAGCACCTCCTGGTAGTGTTAAAAAATCGTAAAATACTGATAACTGAATCTAGTAATAAGCGTAGAGTGTCCAGAATAAGCATTATTTAGTTGTTTTATTTCACAAAAATTGGAATTTTGTTCCGATAAAATTTCATATGCTTAGAGTTAATTAATCCCTTGCCGAACATCGGAGCAAAAGGGATATCAGTGCCCTTTACATACAAAGCACACATTTTAAAAGGGCAGGGTGATTCCCGCCAAGCGTAACGGTATCCCATGATGTATTTGTTGGAGCATGTGCCTTTATAGGAGACAGTTATTTTGTGAGGCTCCTCCTTAATGATGGGGGTTTCCATCCACACTGAATCTGTTCCGTCACATTTTAACTGGTTATTGGTAGAGCAACAAAGCTAAAAAAAGATGGTAAATTTTGTACCTTGCGAAACAAAGCTTAGATAAAAATTTACCGGCCATTGCTTTGAACCTTTTCTATCAGAAATATAATGCAAATTTAAAGTAAACTCTCGTTTTACTTTTATTAAATATATTTCTTGAAAGCCTGATTATTTTGTAACAAGAATATTGTCTCATTAAGATATTAAGTAAATAACAAATATGTCAGAAAAATTTAAATTATCGAAAGATATCTTGCACCGATGAAAAAAGAAAATACTCTACAGCAACCTTTGTAAAAGAACTTTTTCCATTTTTAAACCTACCTCAAATCCAGCCTTTGACCTGACTTCTATTTCCACTGCATTATCAAACTCGAACCCGACAGTGAAAAAATCCAATATCTGCGTAAAAGGCTGTGATGTTAGGTCCCTGGAATGGACCTACTTGCATGTTATAAGCAACAGACAGACCTGCCAAGGCAAGGCGATGTCTCTTTGTCTCGCGGATGAACACTAAACTAAAAGAATTAACAAAAAGATACAACGAAATCAATCAAAATTGTCAAAGACAAACAAATGTTTCGCAAAATAGCAACAACTTTTGTTTGAAAAGTAATTTGACCAAATTAAGAGCAAGATAAATTTTGTTCCATCTTTATTTATAGCATTGTTTGACGTCATCATTTCTTAGTTCTTTGGTGGATAAAATGACTTTGTCAGCGAAACATATGGAGATAACGAACAGTAGTCACGCCCAAAAGTCCATAATACAAAACAAAATAGGAGCAAAGTAAACACGAAAAAAGCAAATACAATAAATAATTACGTCGAATGCTGACTGGTGTTTTCATACCAATTGTTAGACTTAAATATTATGAAAATCAACTGGTTTTTCTGTTTGCCTAATCATGACAAGAAAATGGATGTCACCGCTCGACAGAAGATGCCAACTTTTCCAACCTGTTTCAGCCTCTGATATCGATGTTTTAAGGGGTTCATGGTTGCTCTGCTCTCAATTTGTAAAATTTTGATGGTCCTATCTTGGTTACTTTTCATCTTTATATTATATTGTAAGAAACAATGTTCCCCTTTTCGCTTTACATGTATTCTAAGATTTAATGATACGTTTTTTACCTTAGAATGAAATTCACATTTGCACTTTTGAACCAAGTTTTCTTTGAGAGGCTCCTTTGAGCAAGTTAGACAAACTTTTTACCTCATCTAAGCCGAAGGCTCAAGTGAACTTTTCTGATCATTTTGTCCGTCCGTCTGTCCAGCTGTCTATCTGTCTCTCCATCTGTAAACTTTTCACATCTTCGACTTCTTCTCATGAACCACTGGGCCAATTTTAACCAAACTTGGTACAAATTATCCTTGGGTAAAGGGAAATTTAAATTTTTAAAATTAAGGGCCAGGTCCTCTCACAAGGGGAGATAATCAAGAAAAGACAAAAATAGGGTGGGGTCATTAAGAATCTTCTTCTCAAGAACCACTGGGCCAGAAAAGCTGAAGCTTATGTGGTAGCATCCTGGGAGAATGTAAATTGTAAATTGTTCAAATCATGGCCCCCAGGGGTTGGGTGGGGCTACAATAGGGAATCAAATTTTACAAAGAAATATATAGAAAAAATCTTTAAAAATCTTGAAGCTCTCAAGAATCCCTGGGTCAGAAAATCTTAAACTTATGTGGAAGTTTCCTGTGGAAGTGTTAATTGTTCAAATCATGACCCCTGGGGATTGGGTGGGGCCACAATAGGGAATCAATCTTTAAAAATCTTCTTCTCAAGACCCATTGGGCCAGAAAAGCTGAAACTTATGTGGAAGCATCCTGGGATAGTGTAGATTCTAAATTATACAAATTATGACCCCCGAGGGTTGGGTGGGACCACAATAGGGAATCAAAATTTTACATAGAAATATATGTGAAAAAAATTTTAAAATCTTTTTCTCAAGAACTACTGGGCCAGATCTAGAATAGCTGAAATTTATGTGGAAGCACCCTGGGGTAGTGTCGATTTTAAATTATACTAATTATGACCCCCGTGGTGGACGATGGGGTCACAATAGGTCACAAGGGAATATCTGGTTAAGAATGGCATGGTCAAATCTTCTCAGGTGAGCGATGTGGCCCATGGGCCTATTGTTTAGTATAATTTATATCATCATCATTTTCCACATATTTCATTTTATTAATCTAAATACATATCGTTGTCTTTAGTTTTCTCTATACACTGTATAGACAGGTAGGCTATATCACTCCCTGCTTTAAAACCTTGCAGTATAGAAACGATAATAACTCAGTACCTTCCGTATGGGGACTTGTAGTCCGGTTAATCCATAGTTACAGACATGAACACATTCTGCATTCTGTAGTTAGGTACGTATCCATAGTCTGCGGTTTGGTGCCAGCGAATATCTGGGAATCCAGTAATTACCGAGGGATTGTTACGATTAGGAGCTAGCTGAAATTGAACAAAGCATTACGGTTATGTTCTTAGAATTTGTCCAGAAATCAGATAAGACATGAGCACAAATTAAGGACGGACAAGTCATAGGATTTTCTTTTATACATATTTTTTTTGATTCATAGTATGGTAAATTGCATCTCTCAAGCATTGAATGATTCCAAATATTTCAATCTCATTTATGAAGATTAAAACATACGTATTTTTAATCAAACGTCAGCGTCTGAGAGATGTTTTTTAACAATAATAATTCACAAAATGTATAAAATTTTAATTATAGAAATTAGCGTAATTGTCCTGCAGTTTGACATTAATTTTGATACATGTATATCTAAAGTTAGTGGTTTTAAGATGTAGTTATAGTTGATAGTTTTACCTTACGACTTACGTGATCGCTAGTTGAACATATTACTAAAGATTTTATGCTAGATTATTAATCATGGATTGCTTTTCAGCTTACCATTCATGATGCCAGTTTTATGACAATTATACATACATGAATTGATTGAATAATTTTGTATTACAGCTTGTGCTAATTATAATACAAAAGGCCTTCTTTTCTGCCACAAAGCAGAAGATGTTGCAAAACATTAGCAATCATATGTGTGTTGATATATTTTATTATTAATTGTATTGAATCAGATAGAAAGAAAAACACCTCTAATCACGTTGATTTGTTATCTAGACTGATCATTCAAAACACTGGATAACATTGACGTTACCATGACGTCATAATTAAGATGACGTCATAATAGAAATATTTACTTAATGTCACATGTACTTTTACGTCACATATAAGAAGATTGTCATCAACAAATTGTTTATATTTCAGCTGATATATTTTGTACTCTGTTATTTGATGAAATGTGAGGACACATTTTTCTCAAAGAGGAGGAGAGTGTCACAGGGTGAATTATAATTAATTAATATTACTTATTATCATTCATATCATTTTCATATATTATTATAAGGCATCATATTATTATGATATATTATAGATGTCACAGCCTAGTCTAGGTATTGAAGAAATGAAAACTCAAAACACGGCTGCTTGGTTCGATTCTATGTTATATATTCACGTTATAAACAGAAAAAGGGTGACCTGAAATATAATATAACATGTATTAATTTTAATATTTCTCACCTCACTCACACTTTTACGCGAATCAGTTAAACTTATGAATTTAGATAATTTAGAAAATCACTTCAGTTAAATAAAATGATAAAATAGATACTAAATAATAATTGAATGTAAAGAAATAATTTAACAATTATTTCTTACCGTAATCTTAGACCCAATTTTGCCAGAATATCGTAAGATAATTGGTGTTGGGGAGAGAGAGCGTCTTCTCTCCCCAAATTCTAAGGTTGGAGTGCCCGTGAATTAGTATTGGCACGAATACGCAGGGGACAGAGAAAACCTGTTCGACCACTTACACACTCGTATACATGTACTCTCACTTACCACTCATCCGTATAAATGAATGAATGAATAAGACAGTGAATGAACATACCGGTAGTAAATTTCGTAGTGAAAACAGAATTCACTAGTTACTATTATATAAATATTGCATGTAGTGCAACATTGAAAAATTTCACCCCTTGGAAACCATTGTCAACCTCGGCTGCGCCTGGGTTGACAATGGTTTTCTTGGGTGAAATTTTTTCAATGTTACACTCAACTACATGCAATATTTATTATATTATACTGAATGTTTTATACAAATACATCTAATAGTGATCCGTGCGCGCATAAATTCTGCGCAGTCACTATTTTTTTTAGAATATCAACCGTTGTCAAGCAATGTTGACTGTTGCTACGCTGGAGGGCGAAGCTTCATTATTCAGTGGGTAATAGTATACAGTTAAAGTATATCATTAAGAGAGTTAGCAAGATTCCAGTTCCCCAAGACCAGGATTTTTTCCCGAGGCGCAGCGTGCCGAGGGAAATAGTCCTGGTCGAGGGGAACTGGAATCTTGCTAACTCCCTCAATGATATGCTATAACTGTTTTATTATACCGATACAAATTTAAATTGTAAAGACCACCTTTTTTTTTAAAAAAAATATTCATTTACAGATTAACTAATCATTATTCGTCGCAAATATTAAATTAGGAGACAGTTATTCCCGGAATTCTAATGCAATCATTGCATTTCGTTGTTTACGTCTTATTTTGTAGCGTTTTGTTATATGAAATACGTCACGAAGCATTGTGTTTTTGCGTCGCTCTATTATGACGTCACAATGAAAATCTATAAGCGTAAATTAGCATGACTAACATTCGACCGAGGGATTAGGTAAAAAAAACTAACGCACGGGGATTACATGTAGCCGATTCACAGCGATTACTAGGGAATTGTTTAGATCTAATCACTAAATTTTATACAGGGAAAAATTAGTAGAGGTGTAAAAATGTTTTTTAACAAATGTTTCTTGACCAATCAGATTGAACTAATTTACACTATAGCTGTATATACATGTCTATATAAGAATTGCATTAGTAATGCTGCTGTTGATACATGTATATAATTAGTCTTTAAAATATCATGCTGTTACATCAGTTTAATGAATTAATAATATTCTTAAGATTCAGGGACATTCTTCGAAAATTATCAAACATCTATGTTTGTAAACATTGGAGCAGGCTCAATTCTTTTTTTTTACCGAGTGTGTTCGATTTACCGGTATTACCTCGCACGAACTTAAACTCATAACAACTTATGTCGACTGAAGCTGAACACGATTTGTAAAAAGATATTGTCTTGATCGCATCGTCGCAAACCACGGCCAAAATGTACGATCCTCTCCAATACTGGCCGTGGTTCAACGAGATGAAAATTCTTCGAAGCTCATTAAAATATTGACCATAGTCGGATGATGAACTTTATCGCGACCTTTCAATATCCAATGGTAATATACGAAATATTCCTTGTATACTATTGATGTCAATTGGTAATTTCACTTGCGATGGAAACAACCCTTCCCACTGACTGAATATGACGTCACAAAAGAGAGACGAAAATATTCAAGATTACGATGCTTTTTTTGATCAAGCAGCCAGGGGTAGGAGAGAGCTATTAATGCAGACTCTGGACTGTGGCTTGAGACGATGGGATGATCGAGACTAGTAATTTTGAGTAAATAGAATGTGTCCTCCATTTTCGATCGGACTCTCGCTATTTCTGAGGACATCTATATAAAGGGCCCGATTTGTCACTGTTCAATGTAATGAATCGACGCTGGTGTAGACGGACGCTATATAGCCCTCGATAGCGACAAAAATAATTGTAATGCCGGTACTTCTTTTAATACAGGAAAGTAAGACATCAAAGAAACTTACCATAGTTGTACAGGTCAGTGCAATATACAAACAAACACAGATAAATGTAACTGCATTAAAATGTAAAGCAAGATAATCAGCCCACATCGATACACGTGACAATAAAGCAGTCAGGTGTAGCGAATGTGAAAAGTATACCCTGCTGTTGATATCATACTGTTAGATGTAAATCAGTTAGGGAAATTACTATATATATCATGCTAATAAATTAGACTGAAATGTTTAAATCAATTAGTTAAAAAATAAAATGTATCTATCACTATAGTTTGTAAGTGTATAACATGTTATTGTACTATGTATGTAATTGATAATTATATGTTTTACTAAAATGCTTATGGGATGTACGTCCCACGGAATAAAGAACAGAACAGTACTTAGATGAAAATATTGAATGTATATATACGAGTCTTCAGCTTTAAGTCAGTCGCGGCCGGGGTACGAACCCACGACCTTTCGATCACGGAGCGCTTAGTTTTATCGACTGAGCTACCTTGCCTGTGACGAGAAGTGCATTTTGCTGTTGAGATATTCAAAATAAGTTACTATGAAAATGTTTCGATTAACTTTTAATCTTTATTACAAATAAGGCTAAATCGAGGTATAAGCGTTCTCAGAAAAAAAAAATCTTGTACTATGAGATATGAAGTACATTTATATAGTATAATTCAAGAAATCAAATATTGCATGGGTCGACACTTACGCAATTATGCTCTTACCAAAATGCCAAATATGTAAGATTTTCCCCAACGCAAATATCAATATCAGAAGTTAAGAAAACTTATTTCTTTTGCCACCCAGTTGTTAATTACAATTTGACAACAACATTCCAAGGAACTTAAAACTGTTTAGTAATCCCCTGCAGAAAACAATGCACTTGATAGTACACTATAATTGTAAATAATATCTTATTATTATATGTAGAACACATGTTTTTAAAGACACACGATATATAAATACAAACGTCAAAAATTTGAAAATAACAATTTGAGTCATGTTTATTTAAGGAAAATGAACAAGTTTAATCGTATAGATTTTAATTTTTCATTCAAAGTTTTACAAACATATCTTGGATTTGAACAGACATAAATCTATATAGGTTATGAAGGACGGTTGGTGAAAGGTCTAATTTTGAACATCATAGAAAGGTTTACAATTTTTAAAAATATATTATTATTTGCGTCATTTACAAAAGAAAAATGCCAAACAATATACATGTATATACAAATCAAAACATCCTTTTTTTTGTATCATCTGTCCTATAAATAACGTCCATATTATTAAAACACTGTGAGGAGATAAAAATAGTAAGCACTTATCTGTTATACACTAAATAAGTTTCTTTTTAGTTACATTGATAATTATTGGGGGTGAAAAAAATGGTTGGTGTTTCTGGGAGTCGAACCTGGTTGCTTTGTTGTGCGGGGCAGCAGTTGTGTTGATTCGGCTATCCAGTTATATATCTATATCTATTATTTCACCTATGTGCCTTACTACTTAATTTAGATCTCTTTTAGGGTTTATTTTGCGGGCATGCGGTGATTCGGTCTAATTAGGGTATTTAAACTCGTGTTTTATGTTCTTTTGTCATTCGACAAGTTAGCCACGACTTATCAGTTTTCCAATTTTCTTTTACTTATATTTAATGAAACAGAATTCTTTTGTTGATTGACCAATCCTAGGCTTGCCTATGTGGTAAAGAATTGCTCAAATCGCTCTCGAAAATTTTTCTCTATGTACATAAACGAAAAAACTGTTTTGTAATGGTTCATAACTTCATAGATACATAGCTACCTTTAGCGGAAATATGTTTTGGTGTAGTGTTTACTGATATTTCTAATATATAATTATTTTGCACAGCTCTACTTAAACAATTTATTTTACATTATAATTAATGACACTTTTGCGTTAAGTTTGTGAGAATGAGTCCACCATTCATTTCATTTACCTCGCATTTGCTGTGGACTTACAGGTTTCCATAGTTTTTTCAACATCAATGTTGTTTTTTATCTATGGTTTTCCTGGGCGGCGAGGGATTCATAGTGATACTCTTTTATGGTGGTCAAAACAAGTGGGGACATATAAACATCTGTTAAAATACCTTCTTGTTCTGTGATATTTGATTAATTATTTTTCTTTTGATACATTAATTTGTAGAAGGAATGTTAAGAAGTTGGTTGTGTTCGTAAATATTGATACGTCTAAAAAGCGCGGCAAGCAAGCTCTTCTATATGTAGACGCACCTAAGGAGTCTGGACGCGTTAATATTTGTACCAAACAGTTTTATTAAATCTGGCTAACATTGTCACATCCTCTATATTTGTGTTTGAGTTGTTTTTGTATATGTAAAGAGAATATGAAATAATTTATGTTTGTCTGAGCGAACATAAATCATGCAGTTGTAGCACGCACGCATTACAAATATTTCCTGGAGATAACACTGGCATGAAAAAATATTTAAGTAAATGGAAGTTTGATTTTCAGAAATTAACTGATATCATATTCCTAGGTCACACCCATGAAGAAATTGTTCGTTACAAGTTTTCTGTTACCATTTCTGACTTTTGGAGAACAAAGTGCCAGTCGTGATGATGTAAATGCAAAATTAAATGTTCTTGAACACTTTTTAAACGATCTAATGGATTTTGTCTACATTCAGAAAAGACGTAATGAAGATTTAGAATTCCGGAGTCTACAGAACCAAAAAGAATTCGAGCAAATGAAGGACCGGTATAGTGGAACAAAAAAAAACTTTGGAAACTCGTATAGGTAAACTTGAGGATATTACAAATACTCAAGATCGTGATCTTACAATACGGAGAAAAAATACAGTAGGAGAAAAGAGGTTTTTTTACCCATTTAAAACGCCAAATTAAAAATGTGGAAAAATCCCATGTACCAGAGTTTGAAAATCCATGTGACCCCGAAAATAGTTCCCATGTAAATGTTGCCAGTGGAAAAGCATTATTGATGGATAAAATCAACCCTGAGAGAATTCAGAGTAAGAGACATCTTAGAAGTGAGTGGAAAAATAATTCATTAAAATTTTATTTCACTTGATATGATGATTGCATAGTCAAGTGATATGACTGAACTTACCGGTAAAATTAAATTTATTTTTAATCTTAAATATATCTGTTCACTTTGTTTTATAGGGCGATCTGTCACCCAAAGATCAAATGAAACTGGTATTATTGCATTCTATGCATATATGTCTTCGATTGTACACGCCTAGTTTTGGTCTTTGATGTAGTCCGAACCAACATTGGAAATGCATACCATGCTTCAACTGGGGTCTTTCTTGTTCCCGAATCAGGTGTCTACGTGTTTACCTGGACATTTCGTTCAGGGAGTGATAATGGCCACTCATTTCAACTTATGATAACTACAGAAGAATATGGTTCTGTTTATCATCGCACACTGAGGCAGAAAACACAGAAATAGTTGTTGCGCAGGTAACTACTGGAGACGATGTTTATGTGAGGATAAAATCCATATATGATATAGGAACAGCACACTATATCCAAAGTGATTTGGATGGGAGAACATCTTTTGCAGGATGGAAGCTGTAAAGTACATGTGTGTCTGCATTCGTGAATAAAAAAGATTACCATTAAATATTTTTTAAATTGATCAACTGCTCTCTTTTTTTTAATTGCAAAGAGATTTTACGCACAAAAAAGGGAATTTATTGATGCCGCGTGCACTGCACTTGCAGAATTTTGTAAAACCGAAGTACATATTAATTATCCCGCTCTTGTATTTTTACATTTTAAGTGTTGAAATATTTTTTTATTGACAAGAACATCATTAATACTTATTGGTGGATGAACCACTGCTCAAGAAATCCAAGCAAGCTTAAAGTGGCTTACTTTTTTAAGAAAGCTGTAATAATGTAGTCTTCTCTTTTTTCCTCTCCAGGAGATATAAAATCAAAACTAGAGGTACTGTGAGCAATGAGCTCACTAAATGATACCCTCCGTCTCCCACATGAATATAATGGCAGTGGCCATGTTTTGCTATGGGAAACTTAAAATATGCGTCGGATCAAAAAGTAAAATAAGAGGTGCACAATGGAATATGTAATAAAGATTCCATGAAAGTTTCATCAAATTTCATTAAGTGGTATGAGAGGAGTTACGGATAAGAGATGGGTACCCCAAAGCGTAACAGACGAACGGACATAACGATTACTATATACCCTTCCGCTTTTCAAGCGGGGGGGGGGGGGTATAAAAAAATTGGAGAGTGCAACATTATTGCAGCAATTTTAAGGTAGTTCAATCCTTAGGTTCTGAAAATCAGCAGTTAAGTGATTGAAGTCACCCGAGTAGTGCAGTCGTTAGACCGTTTCTATAGAGTCGTGGAGTAAGGAAATAATCCTTACGTCGCGGGTTTGAATCCGTATGTGGGACGTGGAGACCGGGCCTTTGGATGAGTATATATAAACCGAGTTTCCGTGTCCAGTAGGTGCAGGCACAAAAAAGAAGATCCCTCACCGCTAAATGACTCTATGTGCCGACCATTTGATCAAATTTTGCACCTCTCCACAAGCTAGTGATGGCGTTTCCATACGGATGCAACCTTTTCTAGACAACAAACAAATATAAAACTATGGTATAGTACTTTTAGGGTGAATTTAATACCCGGTAGTTCGCCTTTAAAATGAAAAATAAAAATTGATTTTATTACCAAAGGGTTTGGTAAAGTGTTTTCAGTACTTCCAGAGAAAATAATAAAAAAAAAAACATGGCGGGAAAAAACTCAGCCATCAGGTCACCTAAGTTACTTTGTATGCCTGAAAAAGATATTATGCTTAATACAATGTAATTCTGAAAGGAAATAAAATGCATAATAAATATTGTACACACATGTAATTTTTCTCAACATGAATTGAGATAAGAACATTTGACGATTGTGCCAATTTTCAATGACAGTTATACATGTTACATATGATAAATGTAGAACTAAGGTAAGTGTTGATAATTTCGCAAAATATTCAGAACTTTATTTTGCATTGACTTGTACATGGATTCAAAGAGTGAAAACGAAACAATCATGCATGTATTACTAATATTTTTTCTTTTAAGTGCTTTGTTACCAGAAAGGGTTTGTATCGAAAATAGAGACAGGGAAGAAAGTATTGTGGAAAATATGAATGTTCCTCTAAAACACCTGAAAAATGAGAAGGACGAAATGATGTACATCCTAAAACAAGAAAATAAAGATCTAGAACTCAAATGTACCGAGAAAAAAGAAGATTTTACGCGGATTAAAAGTGAACTTTATAAAGCAATAAGCAGTCGGGACACTCGTATACGTACATTTGAGGGTGTAGTAATGGACCAAAATCGTGAAATTAATAGACTTAAACAGGAAAAGGAGGAAGACAGAAAGTATGTCAATCGATTAGAAAATCGCCTTACTCAACTGGAAAGTAAATTTGAAAAAAGTGAAAAGGAAAGGAATTCTTCCTGTGCTAAGAAGACTATAGAAGACATCAGATCAACTAACTTAACGAACATCAAGAGAAATCAGAGTAAGAAAGAAGATACTTTTAACCGTTATCTATTCTGTTAATTTATCCGTTGAAATATTACCGACTCGGTGTTTTATTAAGACATTTAATTAACTATCAATATTTTGTAAGGTTAAAGAATAATGCATGCCTTATTTCTTTATCAAAGCAATGAATATATATATATATATATATATATATATATATATATATATATATATATATATATATATATATATATATATATATATATATATATATATAGAGGAGAGCATCTACCCCTAAATTATATATGTATATACATGTACGTATTATAACAAAATTGACCTCATCAATTTATTCTACAGAAAGACTTCTCATCCCTCCAACAACTTCTCATAGCTCCATTGCATTTTATGCATACATGTCAGCTATGATACCGTCACCAAATACACATCAGGTGCTTGTCTTTGACGATGTCAAAACTAATTTTGGAAACGCTTATCATCCATCTACTGGACTTTTTATAGTTCCTGAATCGGGTGTGTATGTCTTTACATGGACGTTTCGAACTGGTGCAGCCTATGATCATTCAATTCAGTTACTGATAAACAAAGACGTAGTTGGTACCTTGTTTCTTAGGTCAGTTGCTGGTCTAGACGCACAGGAGACGGGTATTGTTGTTACCCACGTTAACGCTGGAGACGACGTTTATGTAAGAACACATGCTACGCTTCCCTTGGGTACGTCGGACTCCATTCTGAGCAGCTCTTATGGAAGAACGTCCTTTGCCGGCTGGAAACTTTTTTAAACTGTAGAGTGAATACTTCCGCCATTTTTATATGTCATTAAAGTCCTATTTTACTGCATTGTTTATCTTTATTTTTCATTTATTTAATATGCCAAAGGCCAAAAAATGAAAACGTTAATATAGGTTGAAAGTAGTTTATACTGAGTATGTAGTTTCTCTGCTTTTTTCCTGTAGTTATACGGGTACACATGTATGTAGTTTCCCTGCTTCTTTTCTGTAGATATACTGGGTATGTAGTTTCCCTGCTTCTATCTTGTAGTTAATACTTCGTATGTAGTTGCTCTGCTTCATTCCCTTCGTATTACAAAAAGAGCAGTACTCTTGATGGTGATGGTGACATGTGGTTTTTTATGCGCCGGGATCGAAAGATTCGAGGCGTATATTGTTTTTGTCCTGTCCTGTCTGTCTGTCTGTCTTTCTGTTTATCTGTTTGTCTGCAAACTTTAACCTTCGCCATAACTTTTGAACTATGAAAGACAGAGACTTTATATTTGGTATGCCTACTCCACTAATAAAGGTCTTTCAAATGACACCAAGGTCAATGACCATGTGACCTTGACTCTGACCTAGATGCTAAAAATAGAGTTTTTTTTGGAAACTTTAACCTTTGCTATAACTTTTGAACCATAAAAGATAGAGACTTCATATTTGGTATACATACATACACTTATTAAGCATTTTTAAAAGACGCCAGGTCAATGAACTTGTGACCTCGACTGTAGCCTATACGCTAAATATAGCTTTTTTGACGCCAAACTTTAACCTTCGCCATAACTTTTGAACGAAGAAAGATAGAGACTTAATATTTGGCATGCATACACCAAGGTCAATGACCTTGTGACCTTGACTGTGTCTTATATGCTAAAAATAGCTTTTTTGAACCTTCACCATAACTTTTGAACCATGAAAGATAGAGACTTCATATTTGGTATGCATACTTCACTAATCAAGATCTTTCAAATAACACCAAGATTTTTTTACCTTGTGACCTTGACTGTGACCTTTATGCTAAAAATATGTTTTTTAAATTTGTTGCCGCCGGGCGCATAGTGTTTCACAAACACATCTTTTTTTTTTACGTCAGTGACAAATACATTTTTCAAGCTTAAAAACATCTTATTGCACGTTAAACAATAAACAATCTATCAATCAATCTTGAAGCTTAGGTACATGTAAAAGAATTGTGAAGATTTTTAAAATTGTTCTTCATATAAAGGCATCGTATCTCGACCAAATGACCTGAATCCAGTGGCATGGATTTGGAAAATGAACTAGCTGCTCAACATCACCCTACTGTTTGCCTGCTGGGCGTCCACGGGTTAAAAAGTATGTTATTTATTTTTTAACTACCCCGGGTACCTCGCACCCATCATTCGACCCTAGCCTGTAATCGGCCAAACCCTTGAACAAAGAAAAAAAACCTCAATTTCTGCTTGATATTTGAAATGTCGATTGTGATTAAAATACTTAAAGAGTAAGAGGTTGGGATTGCCAAATCACTTTGAGATACATGTACAACACTTATTCCTTGCGTATTTAGAGATATTGGATTGCGTAAGCTCTTCTGGTCTCTGACCAGTAGAGCTTAAAATCAGCTATATATGTTAAAAGGAACTATATTATAATATCTTTATGTGTTTTATATGTGTACATGTAATTCAGAGAAATAACACATTACAATTAAATTATTTTAACAAAAGCAAAATAACTTTATAACAGCAACTTTATTTCGAAATACAATTATATTATTTTCATGAGCACTTTTTGATAGTGTTAAAAAAACTATAAAATACATGTAAGAAAATTTAGCATTAAGTTCCGAGTATCCAAAATAAAAATAATACATATTGTTTTATTTCACAAAAATTGGAATTTTATTCCGATAAAATTTCACATATTTAGAGTTTATTAATCCCTTGCCGAACATCGGAGCAAAGGGAATATCAGTGCCCTTTACATACAGGGCACACATTTTAAAAGGGCAGGGGGATTCCCGCCATGCATAACGGTACCCCATGACGTATTTGTTGGAGCATGTGCCGTTATAGGAGACGGTTATTTTGTGAGGCTCCTCCTTTATGACGGGGGTTTCCATCCACACTGAATCTGTTCCGTCACATTTTGACTGGTTATTGGAAGAACAACAAAGCTAAAAAAGATGATAAATTTTGTACCTTGCGAAACAAAGCTTAAATAAAAATTTACCGGCCATTGCTTTGAATCTTTTCTATTAGAAATATAATGCAAAAGTAAACTCTCGTTTTACTTTTATTATATATATTTCTTGAAAGCCTGATTTTTGTAACAAAAATTGTCTCATTAAGATATTACTCAGTCAGAAAATAACAAATATGTAAGAAAAATTAAATTAAAATTATCGAAAGATATCTTGCACCTATGAAAAAAAGAAAAATACTATACAGCAACCTTTGCAAAAGAACTGTTAACTTTCCATTTTTAAACCTACCTCAAATCCAGTTTTTGATCTGACTTCTATGTCTACTGCATTATCAAACTCGAACCCCACAGTAAAAAATCCAATATCTGCGTAAAAGGCCGTGATGTTAGGCCCCTGGAATGGACCTACTTGCATGTTATAAGCTACAGACAGACCTGCCAAGGCAAGGCGATGACACACGTCCTCTTTGTCTCGCGGATGAACACTAAAACAAAACAATAAACAAAATGGTAAGAATAATAACTCAGTATTAAAGTCAATTTTTATGAACGAAACATATTTGAAATACAACGAATCAAATTTGTCTAAGAAAAAAAATAATTCGAAAAATAGGAACAACTTTTGTTAAATATAGAATTTGAACGAAATAAAAGCTAGATAAATCTTGTTCCATTTTTATTAATAACATTGTTAAATGTCATCTTTCGCTAGTTCTTTGTGGAAACAATGATCTTGTCAGTGAAACATATGGAGATAAAGAACAGTATTCAACTTCAAAATATAGCAAATACAATAGTGTATAACCGTATGTATCATTACGTCGAATGCTGACTGGTGTTTTCATACCAATTGTAAGACCTGTATCTTATTTATGAATATCAAAGGATTTTTCTGTTTGCCTGATTATGACAAAGAGATCTTGATCGTGAATGGATGTGACCGCTCAACATGGGATGCTTACTCTTCCATGGCACCTGTTCTAACCTCTGATATCGATGTTTTTAAAGGTTCATGTTTGCTCTGGTCCCGATTTGTAATATCTTAATGGATCTATTGTTGTTGTTTGTTTTGAACATACTTTACTGACAATATGTCAAAGGGATTGAACTCAAGTTTCAAAAACCTAGACGGTCCTCTCTCTTTCTTAATTTCTTTTTATTATCTTTTTTTTTATTGTAAGAAACAATTTTCCCATTTTCGCTTAACATGTATTTTTAGATTTAATGATACGTTTTCTGTCTTAGCACTTTCGAACAAAGTTTTCTTTGAGGGGACCCTCTAAGCAAGTTAGAAAAAAAAACTTTTCTTAGTGTAACACATATTATCATCATTTGTTTACTGCATTTAAATAGTCTAATTACATTTATATCGTTGTCTTTAGTTTCTCTATGCAAGTATATAATTCCCTGCTTTAAAAACTTGCAGTTTAAAACGATAATGACTCAGTACCTTCCGTATGGGGACTTGTAGTCCGGTAAATCCATAGCTACAGACATGAACACATTCTGCATTCTGTAATTAGGTACGTATCCATAGTCTGCGGTTTGGTGCCAGCGAATATCTGGGAATCCAGTAATTACTGAAGGATCATTACGATTAGGAGCGAGCTGAAAATTTAACAAAGCATTCATCTGGTATGGTTTTGAAATTTGGG
Source organism: Saccostrea cuccullata (assembly GCF_032062105.1). Taxonomy (NCBI): domain Eukaryota; kingdom Metazoa; phylum Mollusca; class Bivalvia; order Ostreida; family Ostreidae; genus Saccostrea; species Saccostrea cuccullata. The sequence goes on along the minus strand of NW_026933324.1, from coordinate 20,256 downwards.
GATGATAATATGCATGCACACGACTTAGGGACGCACAAAAGTCAAAGGAATTTCTTTAATACATAGTTCCTTTTATTCATACAGAACGGTAAATTGTATCTCTTAGCAATGAATGATTCCAAATATTTCAATCTCATTTAAACCAGATTTTTAATCAAATGTCAGCGTCTGGCAGATGGTTTAGTTAACGATAATAATTTACAAAATGTATAAAATTTTTAATTACAGAAAATAGTGTTATTTTCCTGCAGTTTGACATTAATTTTGATACATCTGGAACCTTTTTTTGTCATGTGCATGGAAATTTATAAATTCATATAATGGAAGAAAACACTGGTGTTTTTTGAGATCGTGTTCTCTACAAAATAGTCTATAAAATGAATTTTAATATGCAGGAATGAAAATCCAGAAGTCAAATTAAATCAAGGAATAAACATACTTATATTACTAACTAACGGTGACTTTATCACCATTACTTAACAGTTTTTTTTTCAGTTGTGGACACTAGCCTGAACAAAACCGAACGGAAAATTTGCGGCTGTTCCGGATGCAGCATTAAATTTCTTTCTCCAGTCGTCAATCATCGTAGGAAAATAGCATTTGTATTTGTCTGGTTTGCCTGCGTTTGCCTCTCCTTGAACATAGATAGAAAATCAAAAATACAAACTACGACTATCATATGCATAAGCTTAATTCAAAGCGTCAATACAATTTGAATACAGTTCTTTATATTAACGAACGTTTCCTCTTTTGGAAAAGTTGAGAGTCCGTTTCTACGAACCTTGATACCAGATTGCACCTTTAATGGTCATCTTTGTAAAGGGGTGCATCATTGCATTCCATAACTGGGAATTAGATATGGCGTTTCTTTGACTGAAGAAAAACATCTATTTATTTTACATGTAATACAAGAAGTATTTATTCAGAGAATTTTGAATGAAATGTTAAAATAATGCTAATGAATATTAATAAAATGAAGCAATCCCCAACTTTACCAGAATAGAAGCAAAAGTATCTAGTGTAACTTCTGTAAAAAGTGTATCTCTTAAATTGAATTTGCGTAACTCATTTAAATTTCTAAAATACAAATTGACTAAACTTTAAGGACTTCAAAAATATTTAAATTATTGGTAAGGGATATGATTCTTTTACTGTGACCAACCTTTCCACCTTGTTTGGAGTATTGCAGAGCTTGAGTGCATCAGGGGATGACCAGAGCTCAATAGCAGTCCCTCCCCACGAGGAGGCCACGAGTCCTATAGGGTATTTCAGTTTCTGGTATATGTATTTACCATACAACCAACACACAGCGGAGAAATACGTCCAGGGCTTATGTCCCAGGGTGTCTAAAATACATATTATATCCGTCAATCGAGAGAGAGAAAGAGGGAGAGAGAGAGAGAGAGAGAGAGAGAGAGATATCTTACACTGTACTTAATAAAAAAAAAATAAGTGCATTGAGGATCTAAGTTTGCATTTGACCTTTAGAAGGTTTAGACCACGGCTCGTCTATCTGGAGTAAATCTAATTCTGGATTTGATGACGTTCTCTTTGTGGCTGTGAAAACCCGTATGTTCTGGTAATTTGCAGTATCTGCTAATTCGTCCGATGCATTTAATGCCTGTCAGTTAATATAAAACATGTAAGAAGTGGAGTAAAATATTGCGCGTCTCATGGTACGTACAACAACAAGTAATTAAAATAAGTTGGCTGTCATAACCACAGTCGTTTTGTCTCCTACATACACTTACCATATCTAACGTAAATTCCATGTTACTTTGACCAGAGCATATCCAAACATCACCAAATAGAACATCAGTCAGATTGATTTTGTTTTGTCCGTCTGTCGCCTCAATTGTTACTGGTCCGGGACCTTCCTGAGGGGATAGAGTGGCGGTCCACACCCCGCCTTTTACGTTAGGGTAGTCCACAGCAAATGCCCGAACAGGCTGTTGTCCGTTTATGGTCACCGTGATGTTTTGTCCAGGTTTGGCGCAGTACCCCCAGACCTGGGCAGACTGGGGAGCTTTTTGTAGCACCATGCCATTATTGAAGTAGGACGCAAAAGAAAGCTTCTCTGGCTCTAATAAAATTAAGTTGAATGTTTTCCATGAATAAGAAGAAACGGCTGTTAATTTTAAGTGTAAAAAATGATTCCTTTATAGTTTTAACATTACAATTGATTTTGGATAATTCAAGTATAGTCAGCTTTGAATTTTTTTAATTATCCGAGAACAAATTTTAGTGTTTTTGGTGACACAAACAGTTATCGAGCACAAAGTCAATGAAACAATACTTATATTGCAGTAGCAGAAGGATAAAACGTACGCTCAACTAGGACCTTAGGTCCCCTGTTCAGTTCACTACTATGGGGCCTGTTTACTCCGCTACAAAATGTAGTGCGTTGCATACGTAAAGTGAAAATAGAATAAATCGTAATACTGTGAAGCCTTTACAGTGTAAAAAAAAAAACAGAAAAATTATCTTTATCAAAGGAATAACCATCTGATGGGTATATACATATTAGAAAAGAAAGGGGGGGGGGGGGTGTTGCAGCATGAGCAACATTAACTGCAATATTATATATATATGTTATATAAGAGTCTAACATTTATGGATTATGTTGGGTGACCTGTGGTCTCCCCTATGATTTTATTATTCCATGTAAGGTTATAGTATTTATATAACACAGTGCCTAACCTATGATCTCCTTACTAATAGTAAGCGACTCAGAGTAAATGACGTACGTCCAGTCGCTGCATTAGTAGATCTCTTACAAGCAGGGGGAGGATGAATATCTTCCCCCCTACCACCCCTACCTTTTCATTTCGCTTGAACTTTTCACCAATCCTTTAACACAATGGAATAATTATTTGTTAATAAATTATTTAATGTCTCCTTTGTATTCCTTATGAGGTCATGCTTCAACTTTAAAAAATGCACCAATTGTTATTTACTTTTGGTCACCTTATTTTGAACATCACCAGGGGGACCAGAGGACACCTTATATTAAACATCACTAGGGGGACCAGGGGACACCTTATAATGTACATCAGTAGGGGGACCAGAAGTCACCTTATACTAAACATCAGTAGGGGGACCAGAGGACACCTTATATTGTACATCAGTAGGGGGACCAGAGGACACCTTATATTGTACAACAGTAGGGGGACCAGAGGTAATCTTATATTGTACATCAGTAAGGGGACCAGAGGACACCTTATATTGTACTGTCCATCAGTAAGGGGACCAGAGGATATTATATTGTACATCAGTAGGGGGACCAGAGGTCACCTTATATTGAACACCAATAAGGAGACCAGAGGTCACCTTATATTGAACATCAATAGGGGGACCAGAGGACACCTTATATTGTACTGTATATCGGTAGGGGACCAGAGGACACCTTATATTGCACTTCACATCAGTGGGGGACCAAAATAATGGTATATTGCACAACAGTAGGGAGACCATAGGACACCTTATATTGTACATCAGTAGGGGGACCATAGGACACATTATATTGTACATCAGTAGGGGGACCAGAGGGCACCTTATATTGTACATTAGTAGTGGAACCAGGGGTCACCTTACATTGTACATCAGTAGCTGAACACCTTATATTGCACTTTACATCACTGGAGGGACCAATGTTATCGTATATTTTACATCAGTAGGGGATCAGAGGACACCTTATATTGTACATCAGTAAGGGAACTAGAGGTCACCTTATATTGTACAAGACCAGAAGTCAGATTATATTGAACATCAAACGGGGACCAGAGGACACCTTATATTGAACATCAGTAGGGAGACCAGGGGACACCTTATATTGTACTTCAGTAGGGGGACCAGAAGTCACCTTATATTGAACATCAGTAGGGGGACAAGGGGACACCTTATATTGTACATCAGTAGGGGGACCAGGGGACACCTTATATTGTACATCAGTAGGGGGAACCAGAAGACACCTTATATTGAACATCAGTAGGGGGACCAGAGGACACCTTATATAGTACTGTACATCGGTAGGGGACCAGAGGACACCTTATATTGCACTTCACATCAGTGGGGGACCAAAATAATGGTATATTGCACAATAGTAGGGAGACCATAAGACACCTTATATTGTACATCCGTAGGGGGACCATAGGACACCTTATATTGTACATCAGTAGGGGGACCAGAGGACACCTTATATTGTACATTAGTAGTGGGACCAGGGGTCACCTTATATTGTACATCAGTAGCTGAACCAGAGGACATCTTATATTGCACTTTACATCACTGGGGGGACCAATGTTATCGTATATTTTACATCAGTAGGGGATCAGAGGACACCTTATATTGTACATCAGTAGGGGGACTAGAGGTCACCTTATATTGGACAAGACCAGAAGTCATATTATATTGATCATCAAAAGGGGGACCAGAGGACACCTTATATTGAACATCAGTAGGGGGACCAGGGGTCACCTTGTATTGTACATCAGTAGGGGGACCAGAGGTCACCATATGTTGTTCATCAGTAGAGGGACCAGGGGACACCTTATATTGTACATCAGTAGGGGGACCAGAAGACACCTTATATTGAACATCAGTAGGGGGACCAGGGGACACCTTATATTGTACATCAGTAGGGGGACCAGAAGACACCTTATATTGAACATCATTAGGGGAACCAGGGGACACCTTATATTGTACATCAGTAGGGAAACCAGAAAAAACCTTATATTGAACATCAGTAGGGGGACCATGGGACACCTTATATTGTACATCAGTAGGGGACCAGAAGTCACCTTATATTGTACATCAGTAGGGGAACCAGAAGAAACCTTATATTGAACATCAGTAGGGGGACCAGGGGACACCTTATATTTTACATCAGTAGGGGGACCAGAAGTCACCTTATATTGAACATCAGTAGGGGGACCAGAGGACACCTTATATTGAACATCAGTAGGGGGACCAGAGGACACCTTATATTGTACATCAGTAGGGGGACCATAGGACACTTCATATTGTACATCAATAGGGGGACCAGAGGACACCTTATATTTTACATCAGTAGTGGGACCAGGGGTCACCTTACATTGTACATCAGTAGCTGAACCAGAGTACACCTTATATTGCACTTTACATCAGCGGGGGGACCAAGATTATCGTATATTTTACATCAGTAGGGGGACCAGAGTACACATTATATTGTACATCAGTAAGGGGACTAGTGGTCACCTTATATTGTACAAGACCAGACGTCAGATTATATTGTACATCAAAAGAGGAAACAGAGGTGACCTTTTACATCAATAGGGAGTCAGAGGTCACCCTTTGTTGTAGATCATTATGGGGACCTAAGGTCACTTTATATTTTACAACACAAGGGGGACCAGAGGTTACTTGTATTGTGCATAAATAGGGAGACCAGTGTTCCCCTTTGTTGTACATTTTTAAGGAAACCAGACATAAAATAAAATTTATATGAATGCAGAGATAAGGCATCAACAATTTTAAGACCCGTTTTAACCAAGAGACATCTAAATAGAAAATGACGGCGGACCAGAGGTTACAGATAAAATGCATATTAACGGGATACTAGAGGTTCTCTTATAAGATCACAACAAGAGGTCTATGGGTCTTATAGGTCATCTGAACATCATGTAAAACATTAAAACTATTGAATTTGGTTCGCGCTTTGAACCAGAGACCAAGACATTCGCAATTTTGATAAAAAAAAAAGCACCATTGCTTATCATAACTATATACTTAGCATGCTTAGTTTAGCTACATAATACCTATATAGAGCGTAGGGGAACGAAAAGTGCATTTCAAATAATCAGTAATAATTAGCAATAATTAGTAGTGCCCATTGACCACAAATCCCTCATCCTGGGGTCATACATTTCATAATTTTGGAAAAGGCACCCTTGTTCATAAAAAAAATTGGTTTAACAAATTTCAAAGCATTAATTTAATTACAGTATTTACTGTAGATCACTTGATTTTCGCGACACCTTATTTCAACGCGAGTTTTTGACTCTTTATTAGCGAGACAAAATTTTCACGAATCGTGGACATTGCTCTATATAATCTTACGGAATGCTATTATACGCGAGAGTTAAATTTCCGCGAGCATACTGTCTCGCATAATTACGCGAAAATAAAGTTCTCGCTAATAAAAAGTGATTTACAGTAATTAGAGCCCCCACCCCTCAATGGTACCCATGAGCAAGGTGCCTTGAAATTTATAATTCTGGAAGAGGCTCCCTTACTTATCATAACTGTAATATGTAGTTAGTTTAATTAATATCCAGGAGCAGAGCGGAAGATTTTTTTAAAAAGAATTAATGAATTTTCATTTTACAATTTATATAGCCCCACCGTAACGCCAGAACCCCATGATCTTTGGGTAACAAATTTCAAAACTTTGGAGAGACTATCCTTCCTCATCATATCTATGCATGTAGTTAGTTTTTTTAATATCAAGGGCAGAGGGAAATATTTTCAAAGAATAAATGTATTTCACGATATAAATTTTTATAGCCCTGTCCTAACCCCAAGGCCCCTGACCCTGTGACAATGAATTTCACAATTTGGGTAGAGGAGTCAATGCTTATAATAATTATGCAAATAGTTAGACGGCTTGAAGTCAATGAGTAAAGAAGATTTTTAAAGATTTCATCAATTGTAGTAGTTTCGTCCCAACTTTCTTGCCTTAGAGGGTGGAGGGCAGGGACCATGATTTAAAAAATCTCCCATTCACCCATAGATGCTTTATGCCAAAATTGGTTTTAAATGGTTGAGGGATTGCAGAGAAAAGCTGAAAATGTTCGAATGTTAACGCACAATGCACAGTGCACGACGCCAGAAAAAACAGATAGCAATAAGTCACATAAGTTGATTCAGGTGACCAAATAAGGAGTCCTTTGGTCTCAATATTTATGTAAAATATTAGACGTTTTCTGGTCTCTCTGTTGACTCACAATATAAGATGACCTCTGATCTTGATAAAAAATATAAAGTGTCTTCTGGTTTCTTCACTGTCGTTCAAAATAGTGTGACCTTTACTCTTTATGATGTACAACATAAAGTGACCTCTTCTCCCACTACTGATGTACAAATTACGAGGGCTGTTCAATAAATAATGTCCTGAACTCTATGACATACAATACAAATATCACATGGCTTTAACTTAAGCTTGACTTTCTCTCATTATTAAATCTTTAATGAGTTTATAACATTTTATGTGACCACTGTGAGAAACTGATAAACAAGGGTATTCGAGACACTGCATTAAAAATGAATGGTAAAGAATCAGCAAACTAGAGTGAAATTAAACCGTTCATTAAAGCTGCTGTAAAACTTAGAAATCCCAAAGAAATACTCACTGAAATATGTAAAATGTACAGCAATCAATGTCTGTTTTATAGACAATTGAGCAGGTGGATTTCAATGATAAAAAATATTATAATGGGCATCAAAAATGGATACCGTCCTTGCAAACAAAAAAGTAAACAACTAATGTACTGTTTCCCAAATTTCAACAAATAATCACAGATGGTGTATGGTTGACTGTACGACAACAGCAAATTTGAAAGACATCATTTCGGGAGTAGTTCCCACTGTTTTAAAGAAACGTTTTACAGTTAAAAAAAAAAGGCTTAGTACTTAGTATTGTCTCTAAACAATTATTAAAATATCAGCTATTGTATTTATCCACTTTTGTTTGAATTTCAAACAGATGATGAAACTTGAATCTATTGCTTAAAACCCTCAAAACAAAATTTACAATAAGATGTACTTGACAAAAACAGCAAAGGTCTGAGAAAAGCAGAGAATTGCAAGAGCACAAAGACAGATTTATATGCAATTTTCTTAAATATTAATGGTCTTGTTGTTCAAATTCGTATTCGAGGAGGCAGTTTAATTTCTGGAGGAATCTAAAAAGTATTTTTTTTTTCAAAAAAAAAAAAATCAAAAGGTTAATGAGAATCAGGAATCCACTACTTTAGATTTTTTCATGACAGCGTCCAAATCCGCACGCCCTGAAGATTTAAGGAGTCTTTGGGATAAACAGAAAGTTGATGTTCTTTCACATTAACAATAATCGCCAGATCTTTCTCCTTTTGTCTTGTTTCATATTCCAAACTTGAAAAAAAAAACGCCTTTCAGGAGGAAGAAACAAGTCCAGAAAATCATAAGCTCTGCCATAATCCAGTTTAAGAAGGGTCATACCCAAAACTAAGTTCTAAAAACAATCACAAATTGGATAAAAAATGTAGCAGACATGTGTTTTAATTAAAAGGTAATATTAGGTTATATTATAATGACTAAATTATTGAAAAACGTCTTTTGTTTCTTTCCGAGCACAGAGAACATTAATTATTGAACAACCCTCGAAAAGGGTGACCTCTGGTCCCCCTACTGATGTACAATATAAGGTGACCTCTAGTCTCCTTATTAATGTACAATATAAGGTGACCTCTGGTCCCCCTACTGAAAAACAATATAAGGTGACCTCTGGTCTCCTCATTGATGTTCAAGATAAGGTGTCCTCTGGTCCCCCTACTGAATAACAATATAAGATGACCTCTGGTCCCCCTACTGATGTACAATATAAGGTGACCTCTGGTCTCCTTATTGATGTTCTATATCAGGTGTCCTCTGGTCCCCCTACTGATGTACAAAATAAGGTGACCTCTGGTCCCCCTACTGATGTTCAATATAAGGTGACCTTTGGTCTCCTTATCGATGTTCTATATAAGATGTCAACTGGTACCCCTACTGATGTACAAAATAAGGTGACCGCTGATCCCCCTACTGATGTTGATGTACAATATAAGGTGACCGCTGGTCTCCTTATTCATGTACAATATGAGATGACCACTGGTCCCCCTACTAATGTACAATATAAGGTGACCTCTAGTCCCCCTTATGATGTATAATGTGACCTCTGGTCTTCTTATTGATGTTCAATATAATGTGTCCTCTGGTCATCTTATTTATGTTCAATATAAGGGGACCTTTGGTCTCCTAATTGATGTACAATATAAGGTGATCTCTAGTCTCCTTATTAACGTAAAATATAAGGTATCCTCTCGTCCCCTTACTGGTGAACAATATAAGGTGACCTCTGGTCCTCCTACTGATGTACAATAAAAGGTGACCTCTGATCCCCTTACTGATTACAATATAAGGTGACCTCTGGTCCCCTACAGATGAACAATATAAGGTTACCTCTGGTCCCCGTACTGATGTACAAAATAAGGTGACCTTTGGTCTCCTTATTGATGTACAATATAACGTGACCTCTGGTCTCCTTATTGATGTTCAATATAAGGTGACCTCTTGTCCCCCTGCTGATTCACAGTAAAAGTTGACCTTTTGTCTCCTTATTGAGGTATAATATAAGGTGACCTCTGGTTTCCCTATTGATGTACATTATAAGGTGACCTCTAATCCCCTACTGATGTACTGGACACTACTGATTACAATATAAGGTGACCTCTTGTCCCCCTACTGATGTACAATATAAGGTGTCCTCTGGTCCCCCTACTGATGTACAATATAAGGTGACCTCTGGTCTCCTTATTGATGTTCTATATAAGGTGTCCTCTGGTCCCCCTACTGATGAAAAATATAAGGTGACCTCTGGTCCCCCTACTGATGCTGATGTACAATATAAGGTGACCTCTGGTCTCCTTATTAATGTTCAATATAAGGTGTCCTCTGGTCCCCTACTAATGTACAATATAAGGTGATGACCTCTAGTCCACCTTATGCTGTATAATATGGATGACCTCTGGTCTTCTTATTGATGTTCAATATAATGTGTCCTCTGGTCTCCTTATTGATGTACAATATAAGGTGATCTCTTCTCTCCTTATTAACGTAAAATATAAGGTGTCCTCTGGTCCCCCTACTGATGAACAATATAAGGGGATATCTTGTCTCCTTATAGATGTACATTATAAGGTGACCTCTAGTCCCCTACTGCTGGACAATATAAGATAACCTCTGGTCCCCCTACTAATGTATAATATAAGGTGACCTAAGTTGGTCTCCTTAATGATGTAGAATATGAGGTGACCACTGGTCTCCTTATTGATGTTCAATATAAGGTGACCTCTGGTCCTCCTGCTGATGTACAGTATAAGTTGACCTCTGGTCTCCTTATTGATGTATAATATAAGGTGACCTCTGGTTTCCCTACTGATGTACATTATAAGGTGACCTCTAGTCCCCTACTGATGTACTGTACATTATAAGGTGACCACTGGTCCCCCTACTGATGTACAATATAAGATGTCCTCTGGTCCTCCTACTGATGTACAATATAAGGTGTCCTCTGGTCCCCCTACTGATGTACTTTTTAAGGTGTCCTTTGGTCCCCCTACTGATGTAGAATCTAAGGTGATCTTTGTTTCCTCTACTGATCAATGTACAGTACAATATTAGGTGACCACTGGTCCCCATGCTGATGTACAATATAAGGTGTCCTTTGGTCCCTCAAATGATGTACAATATAAGGAACATCCTCAGGTCCCCCTTATGATGTGCAATAAAGGGTTATCTTTGGCCCCCTTTTAATTTAAAATGTAAGGTGACCTATGATCCCTCTAATAATGTACAATATAACAATAGGGTAAGGTGACCACTGGTCTCAATACTGATGTATCATATAAGGTTACCTCTTGTCCCCCTAATTACTTTTACGTTTCTACTTATATATATATATTAGAAAATAGATCTCTTTAAAGTTATAAATATGATTATTTTGGAGAAAGACAAAGAAAACTGTCTGTCATGTAAAATTCAATTAGTATATAGTGACCTAAGGTCTCCGTATTGATAACGATGAATTTACTTTTGTGCCTTTTATGCCTGAAGAGTTCCTAAAATGTTTTATTACTACGCAAAATGACGAACTATTTGCGGGGGACCTGAGGTCCTAGTTGAGCGTACGTTTTATCCTTCTTATATGGAGGAATGAAAATATGGAGATAACGAACAGTATTCAATATCAAAGTCCATAAAACAATACAAATTAGGAGCAGAGCAAACACGGACATCTAAAACATCAGAGGTGGGATCAGGTGCCATGGAGGAGTGAGCATCCCTTGCTGACCGGTCACACCTGTCGTGTGCTCCTTGTCATGATAGAGAAATAACGGAAAAATCCGTCGTCAATTTGGGTATAAATAATGGACTTACGATAAGTATGGAAAACGTCAGTCCGGGTATAAATAACGGACTTACAATAAGTATGGAAAACGGCAGTCAGCATTTGACTCAGTGATAATTTGTTTTTGCTGACAGGGTCATTGTATCGACAAAGAACTTACAAAATGATGACTTTAAACGAGACTGCTGATTTTCGTGTTTCATAAACTTGTTTGTCAATAATTTACCTCGTTTTAGAAATTGTTCGTAAGTAGAGCATCCTCTTGCCAATCGAATCAACTGAGATATATAAACACTGTATGCTCGTGATGAAGGTATATTGCTGGATAAGTAAGGGAAGTTAACGCTAGAAAAGTGAAGGTCATCACGTGTATCACAGAGCTTGGTTGTTGGATTACCATTACTGCTTTTTCAAGTAAAATATCTAAGTATGAAACACATGTGTCAGACTCTGTAGTATCTTTTATCTCTAGCTCACCAGGATATATCGTATCGACATAGGAATGGAAATGACTATTGTTAATTGACAATACGTCGTCGATATATCTAAATGTTCAGTTAAAGGCCACAGCAAGTGTTTTCTTCTTTTCAAGCATAAGATTTTGCACAAAGTCTGCTTCATATGAATACAAAATTATACAAAAAAGGTCTGCTAATAACGGGATGCAATTGGTATCAATGATAATTCCAATAGATTGTTGGAAGGACTGGTCTCCAGATAACCACATAGATGTCAATTTCAGAGTATTTGTGTTTGCAATCAAAATGTGTTTTAACAAAATAAATTTGCAAATGACCAATGACCAAGTAAGTAAATTTACGAGTTACATTTTTATTGAAAAAAAAACACCTGTGAATGATATCAAAAAGCCTGGACTTTTGTATATCTTGGGGAATGGTTTTGTATAAAGCTGAAATGTCGGAAGTTTTTTAAGCTGTTGATTTTGGTAAAATCTTGTGATTTCAAATAGTCCAAAAGTTCTTTCTTTCTATGTTGACCATACGTTCTTAATTAAAAATAGAAAGCTAGCACACCAGCTCGTGCATGCGCGGATCTAGAGGGGGGTCGGGGGGGGGGGGTTCAGGACCCCCTGGAATTTACCAGGGTAAAAAAATATATATACTAAAACAAAAGAAAAAGTTAGCATGGACCCCCTTTGGAAAACGCTGACCCTCCCACCCCCCCCTCGGTAAACGCGAATATGTGTGAAATGGGTATGAAAAGTGAAAGATTTGAGGCAATAGAAGTCACCACTACCCCCCCCCCCCCGACCCACCCACCACGATATAGTTTTTTGACGTTTGGGCGAGTTTAGGTTTTTTTTGTTTGTCAAGAAATTTCTGGGATTGGATTTTAAAAAATTCTGGATCCGTGCCTGTCGTGTTCAGTGAAGTACACCCGGTAAAATGTAAATATCGCGGCCTTTGTTTACAAACTTTGATATTTGAAGTTAAACACGGAAGAGTTTTGTTGTTAACTAATTTTAAGAATGTTTGCATTAGTTCAAATCATGGAAACTGAAGTCATTTCTTGATTAAGAAACGAGATTTAAAATTGTAAACAAAATAGCGCTACCCCCTTTCATAGTTATATCTCCATATATTCAGTACAAGTACATAAGGGGCTATATATAAATATATTTCATACCTGTTAGCACTGACACTATGTCTATGACCAGAAGGAACCATAATAATGAAATTCTGATGCTTTTACCCATTGTTTCCGTGGGTGTTATCCTATGTATTATCCTTAAATCTAGGGTCCAATTTATCTACATTGTTATCTTGCCCAAACATCGTTTTACTGTTAAGATGTCCGATTTTATCTCTAGGCCGCTTATCTCCTTCTCAACGAGATACGATAGATTTTTTAAATGCTAAGATTTGATTTTAAAAAATTTTGAACTTGTTATTTACTAAATGACAAAATTCAGCCACAAGCATTTACGTTACAAATTTTTCTTCTTAAAAGCAAATGATGAGCAATAACTAATCGTAATGGATGAGGATTATAGTTTTGTTTTAATAAAATATAAGAGGGTTGTTCGAAAAGTTCGTGGACTACTGTCATATCTTTTTTTTATTTTACGTCATATGTTATCCAAATTTGGTAGAAATATTTTAACAATAAATCCAAATGATTTGTATCAATTTGTTTTCAAAATATTCCGATTTATTCAGAATTTATCCAGATTTTAAAAATGCAGAAATCGGATCGCAGAGCAGGTCAAAATTTAGTAAGTTACAAACAATACACTAAATAAAGTCTGTGGTCATATTCTCTGTAAAATGGAGCAAAGACGAAAAACAACCTAGAAATTCAAATTAGGATTTGTTACATCGATTCATATTCCAAATTATGGCTTAATATTTTGCTTTGTTGAAAAGAAATCAACTTAAGAAGATAGGTAGTCCTCATTGAGAACGACAAAAACGATGACGTTAAAGAACGTCACGGAGCAGCAGATAACGATGCAATTTTGTGTTTGACTCTGGAAAAATGTTCAAAAATCCTGAATAAACTCTAAAAATGTTGGAGGAATAATAAGATGTCACAAGCGAGTTGTGCATGTGTGTACAAATAGTACAGTCAGTATTTGAGTGACAGAGACTCTGTATCGGATGAGGACAATCTGTGAAGAAACGGTTTAACTGTAAAAATCTGAAGAAAAAATTTAAAAAGTTGAAACTTCAAAGAAAGACATAGGCGCTTCAGAGTTGCTTATCCTGTGAAAGCAGATTTAAGTAATAAAAAAAATTAAAATCTTAACAAAGGAAAAAATACAACGAGAGCAATTCTTAAAAAATAAATATCAAGTATTAGAAAAAGGATTTAATGAGTAGGCATTGAATTACACTGTGTAAAATGCAGGGCTCTCCATGAGCTGTTTTACTGTGTTGCTCTCGACACAGTAAATTTTCTCCGACACAGTAACGATTGAAATTTTATGCGTGCGACACGCATTTTTTGATCTTTTGCAAAAAATTGCTTTCTAGACTTCTCCAGAAATTCAACTACCTTATTCAATAAGAATATGAACATCAAGACCACTAATATTTAAGAAAATGGCATATCAAACATTTTGTGCTTTTGCAATTCTTTGCTCTTCTCAGACCTTGCCTGTATTTGTCAAGTGCATCTTCTTGTAAATTTGTTTTGAGGGTTTAAAGCAATGAATTCAAGTTTCATTATCTGTGTAATTGTTTAGATATTTTCACTCGCAGCCGCTTTCACTTATTTTTCAAATTTTAAGCTTTTTTACTGTCAAATATTTCTTTAAAACAGTGTAGACTACCCCCAAAATGTTGCCTATCAATTTTGCTATGTTTCTTAAAGTCAATCAAACATCGTCAGTGATCATTTGTTGAATTTTGGCAAACAGTACATTGGTTGTTGAAAATCCTGGTTGCCAAGAACGGTACCCATTTTGATGCTCATTATATCATTTTTGGCTATTGAAATCCACCTGCTAATATGTCTATAAATCATACATTGGTTTCTGTACATTTCACATATTTCATTGAATTTTTCTTTGGGATTAATAACAAGTTTACAGCAGCTTTAATCATATTAATGAAAAGTTTAATTTCACTCTAGTTAACCGATTCTTTACCATTCATTTTTAATGCAGTGTCTCGAATAGCCCTTGTTTTCCAGCTTCTCACAATGAAACTATGTGATGAAAGTGGTCACATAAACTATAATCAATTCATTAAAGATTTTATCATGAGAGAAAGTCAAGCTTAGTGTCATATGATTTCTATGTTGTATGTCATAGAGCACAAGGCATTATTTATTGAACAGCCCTCGTATGAAATTGTTGTACAGTATTCCTGATGTTTCTCCTTCACTATTTCTAATAATTTAGTAAGGAGTAAAGAAGGAAATTTGTAAAACATTACTGGAACCCACTATGTATCTTTGTTTGTGAGGATTTTTGTGAAATTTTAATATCCAATATAGACATTGTAATTAGAATTCATGTTGATTGTTTGGAATATTAGATGTATTCAAAACTTACGATTTTGAAGAATTTCCTCCTCAGAGAGGGGGCTTTTTGAGTCTAAGATGGATTACCACAAGTAGAATCAATTAGCCCTTTAACGGCAACTGCTGTACTACTTTTCTGCAGGGCAAGTTAACAATGTTTGGCGGAGTTTTGTTGATAGATAATTAAATGACGTTTTCTAAACAATTGCTCTTACGTATATTTCACAAAAGTATTTCATTTTGCCCTGCAAACGAGCAGTACCGCAGTTATCGTAAAAGGGTTTAAATAATGAGCCTAACAAACAGACTGAGACAATATTGTTACCTGCTTCGTCTGTAGGGCCCATTGCATACTGATCTTGTAATCTACATTGTATCTAATTTGAACAAGAAAATATTTATATAACCATCAATTGTCGCCCTTAAATAAATAAAGTAAACAATGGAAATGAGTCTTGATCATCAAACCGCATCGATATATGTGAGAAAGGCATGCGTCTTAATGATGGAGAAGATAGTCGAGAATACTTTGAAAACTTATAGTCGGATGAAAATCGAACAAGAACGATACCCTTTTAAACTTTATCAATTCATCAAGTAAATGTTAGCTGTATAAAATGTAAACTTAAACCAGACTCATGCATCACGTATTTTCAAAAATGTATTTCACTTTAAGAATATAAAATATGAACTGTGTGAAGTACGTTTTCATGCGATAAGTAAAATTCGATGTTCTAAAAAAAGGGACCTGTCATTTTTTTTCGATAGTAAATGATAAGCAACATTATATTTTAAATATGGAAAACATATATATTTTTACAAATTCGCTTCATGGAAGTAAATATATTATGTATCTCGTAATTTTTAAAGGGAAAGAACATACTGATTTACAATCTTGTTAATGTTCAGAAAACCTCTAATTCTGAATAACTTCCACCTCAATCCCCATACACAAACACTTAAACTTATATGTATAGAGCAGCCCGGTCCTCCGGGCTGCAATTACTTAGTGCAAGGACATTTACAGTCAGCTTTGACACATGAACTCTAGAAATATTAAGTAATCGGAAAAATGCTCGGATCATGGTAAAATCTTGTGAAAGAAATTGATTTTTTTTTCAACTTTAGCACACGGCTAACAAAAAGCAACCAGCAGCTAAATAATATGATTTTAACAGAAGAAGATAAAATTTATATAGGATTGCAGAACTTTTCATAAACTAAGTGGCTGTTGAAGATAAATTTTTTCGGCTAAACTTAGCTTTTTAACTCTTATATGCCCTAGCACTACTTTTGAGTTTCTAAGTGATATCAGTACTGGGAAGTGTACATATAGTGATAAAAGTAAAAAAAGACAAAAGTATATATAGTAAATTATGATATTATGTTCATAAAAAAGGTACATGAAAAACCTGCAATTACTTTTTTCTGGTATCATTAAAATACCCCCCCCCCCCCCCCCCAAAAAAAAAGAAGAATAAAATTGAACTGCGATCCTGACTTTAATGTATTTAATCGCAAAAGGGTCTTATAATTCTATTTCTCGAATTAAATGTACTGCAAAACAGTCAATTTTTAATCATAGTGATAAGAAAATTGTGGATTTTCAATCTTGAATACTGTTAGAGTGGATTTAATGCGTTGTGGAAGAAATTGCAATGAATAAAAAGTCACAAGATTTATCACTAAATGAATGGGTTAAAAGAGTACCATAGTAAATTTAACCAAGAAATGATGTTAATTTCCGCAAAAATAACCCCCGATGGAACGCCTTGTTTTGTGGAAATTGCGGGATGCTCAGTGTAAAATATCAACGTATTTACTTTACACTTTTATTTATATAATCACCGAGTAAACCACAAGTTCTTTTTATACACAAAGCATTTTTTCCTCCTATCACAATCTTCATGTTGAAAATTATTCTTATTAACCATCTTTCAGAGACTTGCATTTATTTAGACACAAAATCTACACTGCGAGCAATGAATGACCAAATCAAAAATACGCTAAGAAAGCTCTTTAACATATGTAGATTTTAGAAAAAAATTGCCTTAAATTAAATCTTTTCATGGTTTTAATTCATGAATACACACTCATTCATAATAAAAGCTTGATTCATTTCAACTTTAATAAATAAATAGGAAGAAAATATACTTTATTCTGGTAAAATCAATATACAACGAAAAGTTTATTGAGCTAAATTACATTACTGAAAATATAAAAGTCTCTTTATAAAGACAAAGAGGATGAAGTTTCTTTGTCGTATTCAGCCCTCTTTGTTTGATATCTATCCCATGGCTCAAGGGATTGATTGTGAAGGAGGTGGAGGACAAATCTCATTCATTGGAGATACACAATCTGGCATTGTAGACTGCTTATTGTCACATATTGCTAAAAAATACAAATAACATGCTTTATTAAGTCATTTGATTCACACACACTTACCCTCATGCTCATACACAGTCACAACCTCAGAGATAGAGAGAGAGAGAGAGAGAGAGAGAGAGAGAGAGAGACCTGGATGTCCTATTGGAGTTCCACTCGCAAACACACAGTTAGGGTCCCCTAGTTCAGCACCATTTGACAAACCATCTCCATCGGAATCTAGATTGCAAATCAAAGCCCACTGAAAGTTGGCACTTTTATAAGCCTAAAAAGAAAAGCATTTACTATATAGTTAAGAAGGTTACAACGAACAAGAAAAAATTACAAGCTTTTAGTCAAATAAAACACGCCCCCATCCGAAATTTTAGAGATGGCATCAGGAACCTATTATAAGTAAGCGCCAACCATTATACGCAGCGTGATCCCTATGCATTGATCAAGTACACGAAAACATGCTTAGTCAAATTTACTATGAAAACAAAGGCGTATA
Source organism: Saccostrea cuccullata (assembly GCF_032062105.1). Taxonomy (NCBI): domain Eukaryota; kingdom Metazoa; phylum Mollusca; class Bivalvia; order Ostreida; family Ostreidae; genus Saccostrea; species Saccostrea cuccullata. Next base: position 2,206 of record NW_026933324.1, on the reverse strand, counting down.
AATGACACCATCAAAATACAACCTTATTATAAAGTATACCATAGCAGAATTATTGGCGAGGATTTAATTTAGGAAATTATTAGCGAGGGTGCTGTGGTCGCTTAAATTGAGTATCGCTAAAAAATGCTTCTTTAATGAGCATTTTAAAATCAGTAAAATTTTATTTGGCTAAAAATGAATAACCAATTGATAAGCATAAATCGCTTAATTTGCATCTCGCTAAAATTTCAACTTGTACGGTATACTAATAACGTCATTATGAAGATAAGTAATTACTGCCGTAAAACGAGGTTATTAAAATCTTTGTAACATCAACTTATCATACAGAAGCCTACGTTAAAAAAATTAAGCTTGCTCTCGAGTATCGAATAAGTTTGGAAATGTAAACATCATATGCAGCTGACAGCAGAATATCACTTCATAAATAAGGAAAGTTGACGACGGAATAACTGAAAGTATATGCTTAAAATAGAATTTAGTCTTTTATTGTCTTAAGTCAGTATGAAATAGATGGTAGGGACTCGTTAATGTCTTTTATTACGTATTAGTGTGGACATGATAGAAGTGACATGATTTGTGTTGCTGCACGGACGGAACACAATATTTTAATAAGTGTTTTTAAAAATCTCGAAATCTTACCATTATTTGTCTGATTTCCAAGAAAAGTAATGAATCCTATAAACTTAGGTGAAATGACATAGGGACCTACCTTTTTTCTAGTCCTTTATTAAATATTAATAATGTTATATAATAGATTTTGAATGTCATTGGTTTTATGCATTAAAGCTGTGGAAAAAATCTTTTCAAGGAACTACATTGTATATTAAAGAATTAACAGTAACAGTAGTTATGTGAGATAAAAGGCTAGAAAAACAATGTACTTATTTTTTTTTAAATCTAAGATTAATGAAGACAAGAAGATTCCAGAGAATTTCAATTCCCATAAGAATATTATTAAAATTAAAGAATACATGTAATCAGTCAATTTATTATTAATTTTTTTTTTTGGCAAATCCGTATACAGCTTAAACAGAAAATTATCTTAAATGTACTTGAAGATAAGTCAATGAAGCTTCAAGACATCTTTTTACGTCGGAGGGTAAAGTCAAATATTATACGTATAATGTAGAACGTGGTATTTGACTGGTAAATAACATATTTTAAAGGTATTTTATCCATACGATATTATTTTACAGATTGAACAATTTTTTAAAAAATCTTCCTTAATTTTCATGGATTTTTGTAATCAAATATTCACTGCAATCTTGTCATAAAGGGCCTAGGTTTTTTTTTGTCTAATCCTTTTTCATTATTATTCAACTGTACATAAACCTCGTATCCTGGGATTCAAGGCTAATGAAATGTAAACAAAACCAACAGTTATCACGCTTAAAAGTCCCTTATTGCAAGACAAATTGTGAGCAAAGTTAGCATGGAGCTCTTATAAGATGTGGGATCGGAGCCTTGGAGGATAAAGCATCTTCTGTCCAGAACAGTACAAATTTGTGAAGAGGGAGTTAACACGCATCTCTCGAAATTCTAGAGGTGAGTTCAGGTGCAAAGAAATAGTAAAGATCCTCTGTTGACAAGCCACACCCACCTTGAATCCTTTGTATCGATTTCAAATTAGCTGAGTCATGTAGAGCAATGTGAATTATATAATGATAATTTTTTTAAAAAAAAATTATTATAAGTAGTAGACGAAATTATATGAGTAAGTATCTTTTCTTAATCTAGAAAAATCACGAAATACTTAAAGAGAAATCACGTAATACTTAAAGAGCTGAGTCATTTTTTATTGCCTGAGATAACTCTATCGAAAAAGGGAAAAGACATGTCATATTTCTGTTAGTGTTTTTTCAGTAATTTTTTTTGAAAGCCATTTTGTACTTGGTATTTGTTTGATTTAGATAAGGAAAAGATATTTATTAAAAAAACTAAAAATTTTACTATTTACAGAATACTTAGTAGGACAAGTAACCTGCTAAAGAATAAACTTCTTGAGGATATCTATATTTAACAACTTGTATAAAAATAATGTCAACAAAACGCATAAAGAAACAACAACTATAAAGAAAACTTATGAATATCTATCTAACGTTTAAAAAGTATCTTCTTACGTGCATACTATACATAGTCATTAATCAGAGAGCCCTACATAAAGACGCATGAAGTCATGATATTTTCACCAAAAAACAATTGTAAT
>NW_026933323.1:35000-57011 GCF_032062105.1 Saccostrea cuccullata | reverse complement strand
GCATTTTCTAGATTCCTCAAATTTATATTATTTTCTATTGCACCTTAAAATGTATTTAGAGGACTCAAAGCCCCCAGTGGTCGCACTGAAAACAGATAATCTGCACCAAGTCCTGATGAAGAATGACAATGGGGAAAACAATTACTGTTTATGCCTCCATGAAGCTTGTGCGCAAAATATTACAGGTACATGTAAGGACCAGTCCTACTCGAATAGGTGAAAAATCATCCTCATCGATTGAAAAGTGTTTTATAACACTATAACACAATATCTTAGGTCGGTGCTGGACAAAACTTTATAGGATGAAGAGTAATTGAAGATTTACTGTAAATCTTTCAAGTTGGTGTAAATTACTTTTAAGTTGGTTTAAATTAATTAATATCATCATAGAAAGTACTTTGCAAATATCTATATTTAAATAATAAGTCAAACACTTTTAATTTTCAATAATAATTTCAAAATACTTTTTAATGACCTCGATAAATATAACTCGGGTTTATATTGCAAACTAAGTACTAAACTTTCCCCGATTTCTTTGAGGAATCACTGTTTAGTTAGTATGGTATGACAGGGCATCAACGATAGTTGGAAACATGGGATAATTTGCATAACGGGCGAAGTATTTCCATTTTAATGGGAAATAAAATTGTAGATTTAGATTTTAAAAATGTAGACATAGATTTAAATTACACGAGGACTCCCATGCCAATTTCAATAGTCTTTGGTCACTGACGTCAAACACAAAAGCAGCCGCACGAGATTTACATGCATATTTGGCCTTCTTAGCGTCAAACACGGAGACAGATGCGCACGGGATTTGCATGCATATTAGGCCTCCTTAGCTCCTGACCTATCGACCTGCCTAATTTACATTCCGGTAGAATTATCAAGAAATCAACTCCTCTAACTTTCAAACAGTAATCACGGAGAAAAAAAAATTAGAAATGGAAATATTAGTATACCGGTATTAACATGTCCTAATGTTCTCATTGTAGTGCATATCAATATTTCTTCCATTGGGGCCATTATTCTCTTCCAGTATTGTCAAACTGTAGACTCTGAATTATATTTATCAAAACATTCCGTAGTCGAGAGGGGATACTCAGCCTTGCAGTTATCTGCATAGACTTATATCGTTGAAAATTTTAAGTTTTACTGCAATAAGATAAATACAATGTGAATTCTCTCTAGGCTGGTAATTATGCACATTAATCTTCATTGTGGTTAAGTTGATTTGTGAACTTTTCCGTCATTTAACGCATATCTTTTTTTTTTCTTCTACAAATTGCAACTCATGATCAGTCTCTACAAAGATAAACTGAATTTTTAAAAAAAAAAAAAGGGTAAAAGGATGTGGAAAATCAGCCTCGGTATTTTAAATCTTATAATTTGCTTTTTAATTTCGATAAAAGTAACAACCTTTCCTTAAAACAGAATTTGAGTTGCGTGTGTTTTTTTAATATCATGTCAAATTGAACGCTGTACACGAAATTGAAAACAGAAATGCCCATGTGTCAATGAATAACTTCATAAAGAGGAGAACACTTTCGTACATATTTTTGTACTTTAGATCGAACGTGGACAACAAAAGGGCTAGTAATATTAGGCATCAAATGAAATATAATATATCATTAAAGAAGTTTGCCAGAATCAGTTTCTTTGCTGTAAAAAAAAAATACCCGGCAGTTAAAGTCACTAAGAAGACTAGCATATTTACTGTCCATACAATCACTTCCTTAAAAGTAGTTTAAGTAGGTATTGGGAATATTATATGTTATCTAGATAAGATAAGTAAATCTAGAATTGATTAGTATCTTTCACTGTAGGTATGTAAGTATCTATACGATCCCCACTCCACAGCTAACTATCATAGACAGTAAACTGAAAGATTGCTAAATAAATAATTCACTAGGTTTTTCTTTCAATGTAGAGGTCAGGACTATTTCTTAAGGAAAAGTTGAAAAAAAAAATGGTTCTGTTTACGGAAGCGTATAGATACAGAAGCGTAAATGGCTCTACACTTGTTGTGTTATAACTTTGTATATTGTTATATTACATGTATATCGTCTTATCAACATATGAAATGTAATAAATCCTTAATTATACACATATTATGAATTGTATTAAGATATTTTTACATAATTTTTTGCAATTTCTTTTGTTCAATAGATTTTATTGCTTTAAGTTTTATCGACTGAAATATTATATTGATTTTCAGATATCTAAACAAGATATTAAATCATAACAATATAGTATTGTCGATATGAAAAAATAAATATAGTTATATCGATATAAATATATCAATATATGCGAGAAAGAAGGCAAAGAATTAAATGTTTTTGAATTAACTTCGCGGGGCGGGAATTCTAATGAATCTTCACTTCACTCGGGATTCGGTACCTGAAAGCTTATGTACCATGTATATGCTATCGTGTACGGCTATAGGTTGAAACAAATTCAAAAATATTTCCAAAAAAGGAGATGGAGAGACATCAACAGTTAGATTATAAGCATTGTCATAGGAAGTTATTGTACCCATCACCACTTCTGAAGAGGGGGGTCTGATATATTCTTTCATGGTTAGGGAAATTGTAAATCACTTATGAAGCGAAAATAGAAAGTAAGAGTTTTATTAAATTGACACTGGCTATGTATTTTAATTTGTAAATATTTGATGTTGTTCCACTCCGTGGTATATATATATAGGATCTGACACATGAACGCGAACCTCCACAGACTTGAACCCCCAAACCCCCGCCCCTACCGAATTCAAAAAAATATAAACAGTGAACCATGATAGAATATATCAGATTAAAAATAACTATCAGCACATCAGATCTAACTTCTTATTGCTTAAAATAGTATAAAGTAATTTGTGATTTCAGCCAATTTGTATAAGCTTAATCACAAAGTTAAAAAAGGGGGAAAGTGAAGTATCAGCCAAATTAAATATATGACAAGACCCCCCCCCCCCCCCCCCCCCCGAGATTTAATAATTCATCTGTGAGTATTCTCCTTTATTTTGAGGATATATTAGAGGATTTCTACTGTACTCAGGGTTTTTTGAAAAGGCTAGATGAGGGACACAAAGATACTCTTGCCTCCTCCCTCTTCAAAAGTGGTGATGGGTACAATAGCCCTTTATGAATTTAACTAGCTGTTGATGTCTCTCCATCTCCCTTTTTCGAAATATTTCTGAATTTGCTTCAACCTATAGTCGTACACGATAGCAAATACATGGTACATAAGCTTTCACTGATTCCTGGGTGAAGTGAAGATTCATTAATATTTCCATTTCCAATTGTTTTCTCTATGATAAACACTACAAAAGTGAACCTTGTTAATTTCATGGTAATACCCTGTGGTATGTATATTTCTCTATTACTGAAAGGTCAGGTGTCAACCTGCATGTATATCACTGGCGTATAAATATACTAAAGAAAAAATAGATGTTTTGTTTAATTGCTTACTAAGTAATTTGATATGATATATCTTTTTAACAAACAAAATAAATAATGAATTATCTTCGGCTCGAAAGCAAGTCACTAGCGCAACGCTGTCCACTATCACCGAGGCCTCGCGAGACCGAGACTCCACTTTCTGGTAAACAGCCATGTGGAGAAATTGACATTGCCACATGGATCTGCACGTACTCCATCATCTGATACAGACATCGTCCCTTAGTCATTACCACCCAATTTCTTACGCAACTCAACTTCTTCTGTTATTTTAACATCCATACAAATCGGTTTCCTGACCATGCTGACCAACTCCTGTTTCATTCAACTGCAACATTGCATTCAATATGGCGGCGGAGAAGTGACATAGTGCCTATATATGTTCGTGCTTCCGACAACCTAAATCTAGGTCACATATATAATTAAAGTTAACAAGATTACTTTGATCATAATTTAAAATTCTTTTGTTGTTTATTTTATAAATGTTGATATTTGACTACGGTAACTAAATAATCAATAATTTGAATAAATTTGTTTCGTGTTTTTTGGGACTATTTTTTATAGTAAAATTTGACGTCATGGGGCCTTGTGCAGTTCAAATCTACTCAATTAGACGGTATTTCGATTTATTTTAAGATGGTTATTTCAAGTAAAAATGGAAATATAAGGAATCAGCGCTAGCGAAGTTCAACAATATTGCAAATTATCACTATTTTTTCAAAACTAGACAGCGATTCCTTAAGAATTCCCGCCCCAGCTAAGTTAATTCAAAAACACTAAATTTTTTTACTTCTTTCTCGCAAATATTCATATATTTAAATCGACAAAACTATATATTTATTTTTTCATATCGACAATACTATATTGATCAATATGATTAAATGTTTTGTTTAGATCGATATCTGAAAATCAATATAATACTTCCGTAATGCGTAAATGGCTCTACACTTGTGTTATAACTTTGTATAAAGCCTTTTATCTCATACGTGTTGGGGATTGAGCCCGTTAGATAAACTTATGCTTCATCCATAGTTAGATGCTTTATCAATAGCACTTCCGGTTTTGACACGATCCCTCGCTTCAAGATTTTATATTATTTAAACTTTTATTTGTGAAATTTCTTGCCCTTATAAAATGAATGATAAAGAGCAATTACGTCGTTAAAAGCAAGAAAAAGACAAGTATATGTCAAAGAAGTGTCTTATTTTATCAAGGTACCTGTATTGGCTACATACCCCCCCCCCTTTTAAATCGTTTTCGGAGAAAGGAAAGCCTAGCAGTTAAGTTGTTTGTAATACCATTCATTTAACATCTTCAACAATGCTTTCTTATATCACACTACGTATGCATACCTAGTAATTTAGGTGTAACTTACCAAGGATCAACAATGACTCTACAAGTAGCCTTGCCTAGTACTGCCACCGTACAAAAGTTAATTTTCACGATCCCTTGGGCCTTACAACTTTCAGTCAGAAGTTCGCTTTATTAAAGCTCCAGCAATTGTCACATAATGTTTTCAAAGACGCACATAGCAAAATTTTTAAATTTTGAACACGATCTACTTTCTTTCGAGGCATGTCAACATCAACGGTGCTACGTCATCAAGTTATACGTCATCAATTTGAGTTAGCAGTCATTCATGTTGTTTGGCAGGGGAAGTCTCAAAGTTCTGTTAAAATGAAAGTCGTATGAGATAAATAGAACATCTATAATTGTGTGATTTGATACTGGCTTTATCCAATTCGTTAAATGGTGTATATTCACTCGGGAAGCCTTGCGAATATATATAGATATCCTCTATATATTTTATCGTCTTATCAACATATTAAATGTTATAACTCCTTACTTATACACATATTTTGAATTGTATTAAGATGTTTTAATATAGATTTTATTGCTTTAAGGTTTATCGACTGAAATAATATATTGATTTTCAGATATTGATCGAAACAAGATATTTAATCGTATCAATATAGTATTGTCGATATGAAAAAAATATATATATAGTTATATCGTTATTAATACATGAAAATTTGCGAGAAAGAAGTGAGAATAAAGTGTACTAGTATTTTAATTAACTTCGCGGGGGCTGGAATTCTAATGAATCTTCACTTCACTCCGGATTCAGTGAAAGCTTATGTACCATGTATTTGCAATCGTGTACGATTATAGGCTGAATCAAATTCAAAAATATTTTGAAAAAAGAGAGATAGAGATACATCAATAGTTAAATTCATAGAGGGCTATTGTACCGATCACCACTTTTGAAGAGGGGGAGGCAAGAGTATCTATGTACCCTTTATCCAGCTTTTTTTTAAAAAAAACTGAGTTCAGCAGAGATTCCCTAATATATCCCCAAAATAAAGAAAATTCTCGCAGTTGGATTATTAAATCTCTGGGGGTTTTTCCTTGTTAGATATTTAATTTGGCTGACACTACACTTTCCTCCTTTAAACTTTGTGACTAATATCCCATTCATACGACATAATTTGCATACCTCAGTATTTTTTACACATAAGTAAATTTACTCACATGTGCAATTTTTGTCGTATGAACTGATTTACTCATTCGCAAATTCTGCACAATTGAGTAATTAGTACACTTACACCTGGTCAGGACTAGGTGCAAATTAACTTTTGCATGTATTACACTTTGAAGCAAATTATTAGTTCATGTTTGTAATTTTTGTCGTATGAACACGCAGCAAATTTACTTATGTATGTATTTTGTTTTGTTTATTGCACAAATCTCCATTGAATTGTTGTTTCGGTTGTGTATGCATTGACGTGTAAAACATCAGTCGGTAAACATGGTGGCTAGAAGTCAAAAGTGTAAACAAGCAGCCATTATCTCCTCCGAGATAATTTGTTGAATTTGCAAAAACGATGGCATCTTGTACCCTTTCTGGCAAACCTATGCTTATGTCTTTAGAGATATAGCTGTGTTCGCAAACACGTGCCCTGTAGGATCAATAAGTAGTGTCCTTACTATTTAAGGTGTCTCCTTGTAAATGCTCCGGAGCTATGATAGGAACAAGCATTCTAGCAATCGCTCGGGCCCCATTATCGTTTACCTCTTGATGACTTTCTTTTACCTTTCTCCGTTTTTAATTCAGGCAAGCTACTCACATATAAGTTATTGTTACAGGAATAAACTCTTTGAAAGTAAACATTAGTAAGTATCCCCCTTGGCACCTGATTCCACCATTAATGTCCAGAGGTTCTGTTAATTTCTCATTCACATATTTGTATTCTTAAAAGATTTTTTGAGACCGAGCACTGTTAGTTTTCTTTATCCTTTTCATTCACCTGGAAAATACATATTTATAATATTCAAGCAGATATTTTAAAATGGCCTCGCACACTTGATCCACTGTAGATTTCCCAACACCAAAAGATTCCATTCGTCCTTTATTTCTGCTGAAGACGTGAACCAGTAGATGGCAACAGTCGCCTTTTCCTTTACACCCAACGGCTCTTCTACAGTCTCTAAGTTCGAGGCCAAAACATATTTTAAACATTAAACAAAAAGTTTAATAAATTTTCCCTCTTCCTGTGTAAATTCTTACACCATTCTTTGTCCTTAAAGTCATTAAATTCGTTTTTTTAGCAATAAATCAAATCTTGTCTCTTTGAGGAACATTTAAAATTTACTCTTATACCCAAACTTACCCTTTTTCTATAAAAATTCATAATCCTTAATCTGTCCATATATTTCTTTTATATGAAATTATGAAGATTTGCTAACAGTTAATAAATATCGTCTGAACGCATAACAAATCAACTTTTACTTACGTGTGTAGATTTACTTATATTTAAGTTTGCACACTTAAGCAAATTTTTGACGTATAAATGGGGTATTAACTTTTACAGATTGGCTGAAATCACAAATTATTTTATATCATTTTTAGCAATAAGAACTTAGATCTGATGTGCTGATGGTTATTTTTTATCTGATAAATTCTATCTGGTCATTTTTTAATATGATATATTCTATCATAGTTCACTGTTTATGTTTATGGAATTCAGTAGGTGGGGGGGGGGGTGGGGGGGTGGGGGTGTCGGGAGGCTGGGAGGTTTCAAGACTGTGGAGGTTCTCGTTAATGAGTCAGATCCTATGTATACCACAGAGTGATACAACATAAAATATTTACAAAGTACATAGCCAGTGTTACGTATATAATTATGTTACTTTCTATTTTCGCTTCATAAGCGATTTACAATCCCCCACTGAACCCAAGAGATATAAGCAGTGAACCATGATAGAATAGATCAGATTCCCTTTTCAAAAGTGGTGATAGGTAGTATAACCCCCATAACAATGCTAATACTCTAACTTTTCATGTGTCCCCATTCCCCATCTCCCGTTTTTCAAATACATGTATTTTGAATTTGTTTCAGCCTATAATCGTATACGATTGCAAATACATGGTACATAGGCTTTCACTGAATCCCGAGTGAAGTGAAGATTTAATAGAATTCCCGCCCCCGCGAAATTAATTCAAAAACACTTTATTCTCACTTCTTTCTCGCAAATATTCATATATCTATATCGATATTTTACAATATTGCTGTTTTTTGAGGTCATTACAAAGATTTAGCCAACTGAGGAGTACAATATTGTACTCCGAAGATGGCTGAATCATTGTATTGACGGAAAAAAACAGCAATAATTGTTTTATTATATGATTCACTGATAAAATTATACAGCTCATTACTTGTTTGCATTTAATTTAAGTCCTAGCCAAATACAAGAGAGTAGCAGAGTTAGAATGTAAATAAACCTTACCAGTCGTATCAATTTGTTTTTTTTTAATCAATTTTAGTTGCCATGAAACAAATACATAATGTCAGTCTTTTTTATAGGATAGATTTTGAAAGGAAGGAGTATTATCAGGGAAAAACTGACTGCCAAAAAGTAAAACTTGTTGTTCAGTAAAGGTGTTGGAGGAGGTTTCCTGCATCCCCTAGCCTGTTATCACACTCTCCCAAAAAATATATGTTCGATTGTGTTTTGTTCACATGAAAAAAAAAGTCATAATCGTTTGAATAGCTTTTCAAAACAATTTGAATCGATTTGGAATTTCTCGATCTATTTTTAGATCAATGTGAAGTAAATAAATCCTTGTATTCACCTGGAACGTCACGTGCAGGTCAATACCATGCAGTATAATTCTAACATACCGTATAAGTAAAATTTTAGAGATTTGAATTTTGGCATAATTAGCGAGGGTGCCGAGATCGCTAAAATTGAATATCGCTAAAAATTAATTGCGTTTTATTTGTAATAGCCTTTTTATGTGCATTTTAAAATCGCTAAAATAACACCTCGCTGAAAATAAATTGCTAAATTTGCGTCCCGCTAAAATTTCCACTTATACGGTAGTTGGGTTTCAGCCAATCAGAGAGATGGAAATTATTCAATCATATAATGAAAATAGATATTAATTTTTTTCATATCTACAATACTATGCTAAAATTTCCACTTTTATAAAATCTTTTGGTAGTACAATTCAAAATATGTGCATAAATAAGGAGTTATAACTTTTTATTATTTTTCAATGGATCAGAGAGATGGAAATTATTCAATCATATAATGAAAATAGATATTAATTTTTTTCATATCTACAATACTATGTAGATATGATGAATATCTTGTTTTGATCGATATCTGAAAATTAATATAATATTTCAGTCGATAAAATTTAAAGCAATAAAATCTTTTGAACAAAAGAAGTTGCCTTTAATCATGTATAAACATCTTAATACAATTCAAAATATGTGCATAAATAAGGAGTTATAACTTTTTATATGTTGATAAGACGAAAAAATATAAGGCTATATACAAAGTTATAACACAACAAGTGTAGAGCCATTTACGCTTCCGTACTACCCCCCCCCCCCTACGCGCCCGGCCTTTCAAAATTAAAAAAAAATGATTTTTTTTTTCATTTCTGACTTGAACCTTTTTTTCGTCAACTTCCCTTACTTATGCAGCAATATACCTTTATCACTTGCATACGGAGTTTATATATATCTCAGCTGATTCGATCCGCAAGAGCATTCTCTACGTATTAGGTAAATCGAGGTAAATTATTGACATACAAGTTGATGAAACAAGAATCTCGGCATACATATATATATATATATATGTGAAAGATTATAAATAGAAATTTCATGTTTGATGTATTTATGTGATTTTTCAAATAGACGCATAAAGTTAAAGTTGTTAGAGATTAGAAATGAAAAAAAAAATCAGATTTTTCTTTTTATTGGAAAGGGGGAGGGGTGTAGAGACAATTCTGTCTACGAGCACCTGTGGCGAAAGATGGCACGACTCAAAAAGTTTTTAAACCTCCAGAAAGCAATTTTTTCATGTATTCTGGACAAAAGATTTTTTTTCAAATTTAGTATCGAAATTGAAATTTTCTTAAACGAAATTATCTTACTTCATCTGCTGATGCGATTTATAATGCAGACACACTTCTTAAAACGAAAGTTACATTTTTATCAAAGTACTCAGAAGTACAGAGAGCCGGGCTCATGTACAGAAGAGAATGAATTTCTTACATGAATCATACGTTTATATTGTATTAACAGATAAATAAGAAGAATATCAGATTAAAAATTCTGATGAAAAATTATTTTAAAACTATCAATAGAAATGATAAGACACTGACAGTAAGTTTTCGATCCTAATACCACGGTCCGATTTTGTCAGAATTAATCTGGTACCGCAACTGAATGTAAACAAACAGGCCAGTCTGGTTCCCTCTCCAGCTTTTCCTCCTAAGTGTAAAGAACTACGATAACACTGATATATATCAGAAATTCTTAAGCTAATAAACTATGTTCGTTGACTTGAGACTGAAGTTTTCAAAGTCATTGCCACTAATATTTATTTATTTAGATAAAACTTCGTTTTATTTTTGTAGCTTTATTTAGGGTTTGTATTATCTCAAAAGCTGTTGAGAGTAAGAACTATATTTTTACACGTAACTTTAAAATGGCGACTATGGGGTTGACTTCCTGTCTTGAACAGGATGACATAAGCCGGCAATTGCTCTTTGAGCAATAAGCCCGGCTAAAAATTGCAACCACTGATTGCTGCAGGTTTCAAGAAAATTTGAATCTCAAATTCTCTCAAAAAAATTTATGCTTGAACTAACTTTTAATCCGCATTGAACTGGGATTGTCGAATTATCAGTAGAAAAGATCATTTTAGCCAAATAGCCAAAAAGTGTTCGCAGTAACAAATGCATCGACAAAAAAATTTAAATAAAATTCCTAAAATGTAAGGGTGCCAATATGCGTTCATTTTTATACCCACCTTGACTTGCGCCATAAACAGCAAATAAGTAATCTGATGAAATCGAGGATAAAAACGGCTGAAAAAATTGCGGAATCTCACTATAATAGTGATATATATACCACTAGTATAGCGGAATTTAACAACCCCCCCCCCCCCCACACACACACACACTCAACCTATTTTATGCATTTCTGTCGAAAATCAAATTACCCACTACAGTATCTGTCTAAATAACCATTTCAAAGAAAATAGCAATAGGCAAAGAAATTCAAAATAACAAACGGAAATATGGACCATAGAGGAGGGGGGGGGGGGTCTTTTATTGTGACTTAGTTATTCAGCAATTGTCGACGGGAATCAGGCCTCGCAGTTGCGCGTCATTTAACGTTCCCATAAAAACCATAGAATATTTCCTCCATTACTAATTCCTTCATTTTAAAATTAGTTTTGAGGAGGAAAGAACTGAAGCTAGCTCGCTTGTTTGATCAACAAAGACTGAAGAGCTTATAAAATATAAAGATAATATAAGTTAAATTTCTAATGACTGGCTGGCCTTGTCCCCTACCCTACTCCAATATTTTTCCCTCTATCCCGAAGGCATGATTGAAATTAGGGAATGCCAACATCAGATCGACATTTTTCTTATTTTACAGAAGAGAAGTGAGAACGGACCGATGACAACGGACTGAATTTTCGAAACTTGTCATGACCACGGACATAGATTTAATTAAATCAAAATTTTCAGTTTTAATTTGCTCTTATCTTTTCTGTAAAGACTTTCAACATGTTTTGATACTCTCTGCACCAATTAGTATGTATATTCTATTTTGATTTCAACAGGGTTTAATATCGCCAAAGCAAACTCTTCTTTTATTACTTCAATTTAGTGGCTGAAATTAATACAACACCAAAAAGGTACCGGTGTCAGTTCTGTTTCCCATTGCAATTTCAGACATTGTTATAAATAATTTAACTGAAAGAAGTTCAATTGCCTGTCTTCTCAAGTAATGACACCTGACTGATTTTATCATAACCTCACCTGTATATATACTCACCGTCAATAGAAACGCAACACCCTAATTTTAGGGTGAAAATTATATACAGGTTATAACTATGTACAAAAAAGTTAGGACATCTTTTACTTTGCCAAATCAGTTATTTAACGTTTGAATGAATTTCTTTCCATTACCGGAAGTTGCTTTTGAGCCATCTTAACAGAATATAAAATTTTGCATTTTTAATAAAATTTTCACAATATTTTAAGTTTTCAAGGTTTTGAAGCTGTTAATCATAAGTATTGTACTAAAATGCCGGGAAAAAAATCCTTCTTTCTTTGCCGGATGTGATGCCTATATTTCCTCAAAATAACTGATAGCAAGAAGGGGGGATGTTTTAAGAGTTATGTGTTACCTTCTAAAGTTTAATGATAACATTAAAAAATGAATATATTTAGGTAAAAAGTAAATTTACAAAAAATTAATTCTCCATTCAAACATTAAATGTTATTTTTAGATCTTAGAAAGAAACAAATACCCGGGAAATCTTAAAACATCCCCCGTTCCGATCATTTAATTAAAACGTGCTAGTCCGCCATATACAACAAATGCAGCCCGATTTCTACCATGCATTAGGTTTATTAATATCTTAATCTGAGCGAAATTAATAATCTTGGGCATTTTTAAATGCATATTTTTTCAGATACAGCGGTCGAATTTTCTCTAACTTGGCGTAGTGTAGCAACTTTTGGACTTCCGGTCAAGACACTGTCAGTTATGCTATTGAAACACATGAACCTGATGAGTCGTTATAGTTTTAAAATTTGATCATTTTTGTATATCTTTATATGGAGCTCTTCTTTTAAAGGAGATAGAAATAGTCTGAAAATGGCTGCCACCCCCCAGCCTCTTTAAACAATATTCAATAAATCAATCAACCTGAATCTTTGTTAAATCAATTTTTAATTTATCATTCTGCTAGTAAAGTCTTGCGAGTGATTTGCACAAAGTTTGACGAACACTCTGTATGTTGCCCTTAGATAAAATTTCCAGTAGTCAAAAGTGGGTACAATTTAGTTCTCTGTATAGTACAGTTATTGATCTTAAAGAATAATTAAGTCAACGCTCTCTCTTGATGACACCCCAGGGATCATTCCATCACCGATAAAATTAAACGACTATTACCGCGGCGACTTTTGGGAGCAAGACTTAACATTTCTTCCAAATATCAAGGAACTATATGGCTCTTAACTGGGGCAAAATATGGTCGTTCAACTGCAAATTTTTCAAACAATCTATCTTTGGAAAACACTTAGTGTTTGTTCTTCAATCTGAAACAACCAAAATGTAAGCATGACTATTATTTGTAAAAGAAAGCATACAAGTTAAAATTTTATGTTAGTTATTTCTATATATATATATATATATATATATATATAGGAAAGTGCATTACTATATAGTATATTATATACTAGTCAAAGTGTTTTCGGCTTATTTTCCATTTATTTGTCATTAAAACTGTTTCGACTATACTCACTATTTCGAAAATATGAATATCGAGTCATCGAATACTTGATAATCTTTTATTTTGTTCAAATATATTAATGAACACTTTTAAGTTGATTTAATATTGATTTATACATTATCTTCTTTAAGTTAGATGTGTACTCTAACTTATACCCAGTATTATATTAGGTTGCGAATATACTATTCATATAGAGCTAATTGTTGACTTGTCCTTGTGTCATTTCCTTTGAAGTTTCACAACACTGCACTCCCTATTTCTCGTATGTTACACCAAAAACAAATATTTTTTATGAATCACATTGAGATAACGAACAGTATTCAAAGTCACTATCCATAAAACAATACCATATAGAAGCAGAGTAAACACGGACCTCCAAAACGTCAGAGGGGGAATCAGGTGCCATGGAAGAGTGAGCATCCCCTGCCGACCGGTCACACCCGCCGTTTACTCCTTGTCATGATCGGGATCTGTCGTCAATTCAGTGTATAAATAATTGACTAACAATTTGTATGAAAAACGTCAGTTAGCATTTGACTCAATGATAAATAATTGTATTTGCTGACAAGGTCACTTTACCGACCAAAGAACTTACGAAATGATGACTTTAAACAAGACTGCTGATTTTCTTGTTTCATCAACTTGCTTGTCAATAATTTACCTCAGTTTTAGAAATCGTTCATACGTAGAGCATGCTTTTGCGTATCGAATCAACTAAGAAAAATAAACTCAGTATATGCAAGTGATGAAGGTATATTGCTGCATAAGTAAGGGAAGTTGACGATAGAAAAGTTAAAGTCATCACGTTTATTATAGAGATTGGTTGTTAGATTACCATTTACGTCTTTTTCAAGTAAAATATCCAAATATGAAACAGATGTGTCTGACTCTGTGGTATTTTGTATCTCAAGCTTACCAGTAAATTGACAATACGTCGTTGAGATATCTAAATATTGAGTTGAAGGTCACAGCAGGTACTAGTGTTTTCTTCTTTTCACGCATAGGATTTTGCACAACTTTTGCTTCCTATAAATACAAAAATACTTCTCAAATACAAGTCAGACTCCAGGTCCAATGGATGAAAAATAATTTCACAAGGAAAGATCTTGTCTCAATGAATATGCTTGTGAGAGCCTGAGCTGAAACCATTATTTTTATTATCTCTATGTAGACTTAGCAAACTAAAGTGTTTGAGCACAAAAATCTCTGTTTGGTGTCTCTTGGTTTTTAAGATCAAATAATATTCAAAAATAAGTCTAATTTTCCATTATATCAACATAGTATCTAAAGTATCGTACATTAGATCAAAATGTATTTTCTATTCAAGTATGGAAAGTAAAGGTGAATAGCAAAGTTTATCTGCTTTAAAACCTCAATTAAGAAAGATTGTCGAAGAATTGATGCATTTTTACTTTCTAGTAATAACCCATCATAAAACCACAACTTCTGAATCAACGGACATGTCGGAAATAAATGTTTTGACAAATGCTGTCTTGTAACTTACACGTTATTACAATCAAACTGCAGTGAGAGCAACACATCCACCGCCACAAAAGGGAACATTTTTTGGATACAGTACAAGTTTGATGGATCCGACGGATAGTAGAAATAAGTATAAAAACAAACAGAATAAAATGTCCAATTTTTTTACGCCCATCCGACCTTTTGAAAAGTCATTTGACAATTAGTTTCATAAAAAATAAATGGCAAAATTTCATTTTTGTGCGTATGCCTCTTAAAAGGATCGGTTATTATTTTTAATTCAATTAAAATATATGTGTATATATTCAGTAGTTCAAATACTTGTACACCTCCAGCGTATCATTTAAAATATTTTACAAGAAGTATTTAATACAAACACAAAATGATCTGTCTTTCTGTTATGTTTTACTCATTACTGATGTTGATTGGTCTGCATGACATTTTGAAGAACGGGTGGAGGGGTATATATAACAAGAATGTGAGGGCGGATATTTTCAGATGTCTTAAGCTTCTTGCCTTTTACATTCTTGGTTTGATTCATAGGCGAAAAATAAGCCGATTTATTCGATGCAATTTCACAAATTGATGGAAATATGCATCAACACATATAGTTACTTATATCATGTATGTATGTTTATATTTAAAATGTACAAAAATCAAAATGTCAAAATAAAATATAAATTTGGACACTACAGTTTGTGTAAAATTTAAATCGCTTTTTATACAGATCTCTGGGAACATGATGAAATATGAGGAAGAGACTACAGATGCAGACATGATAATTTTGATTTTTTTTTAAGGCAACCCCCAACCTCCTTTGAAAAGAAGTAAATAAAACGTTCTAGTGATAGTACGATGGACGTTCAATAAATAATGTCATTAGCTCGATGACATACAACATAGAAATCATATGATATTAAACTTGACTTTCTCTCATTATTGAATCTTTAATGAATTGATAACAGTTTACGTGACCACTTTTCATTGCATTATTTCATTGTAGGAAGCTGGAAAACAAGGGCTATTCGAGACACTGCATTAAAAATGAATGGCCAAGAATCAGTAAACTAGAGTAAAATTAAATGCCTCATTAAAGCAGCTGTAAAAGTTGTTAATATCCCAAAAATATATTAACTGAAATATGTGAAATTTACAGCAACTAATGTCTGTTTTATAGACACATGAACAGGTGAATTTCAATAAACAAGATTTATTTAATGGGCATCAAAAATGGGTACCGTCCTTGGCAACAAGGACTTACAACAACCAATGTATATTTGCGAAAATTCAACAAATTATTACTGATTATGTTTTATTGATTTTAAGACACATAGCAAAATTGATAAAAATCATTTTGGGGGTAGTTCACACTGATTTGATAGTAAAAAGGTTTAATACTCAAAGGTCACCCTATATTTTGAAAAATGAGTGAAAACGACAGCGTGTAGAAATATCTAGACAATTATTTTTAAAGAATCAAAAATTGTAGTTAACCACGTTTGTCTGAAATTCAAACAAATAAAGAAACTTGAATCCATTTTGCTGTAAACCCTCATAACAATTTAACAATAAGATTCACTTGACAAAACTGCAAAGGCCTAAAAATAGCAAAGAATTGCAAGAGCACAAAAACAGTTTTATATGACGTTTTCTTAAATATTAGCGGTCTTGTTGTCCAAATTCATATTCGGGGAGGAAGTTCAATTTCTGGAGGAGTCTAGAAAACAATTTTTTGCAAAAAAAATTTAAAGATTTTTGAGAGGAAGGAAACAGAATGAGGAATTCACTACATTGAATTTCTTCATGACAGCCTCCAAACCCACAGGCCATGAAGAGTAAAGGAGTTTTAGGGATAAACAGAAAGTTAATATTTTGTCACACAAACAAAATTTGCCAGACCTTTCAACCTTTGACTTGTTTCATTTCCCAAACTTAGAAAAACATCTATCACAAAGAAAAAACAAGTACATGTACAGCAAATCATAGGATCTGCCATATTCCAGTGTACGAAGGGTCATACTCAAAAATGTGTTCTAAAAACGATTAGAAATTGAATAAAAGTGTTACGGACATGTGTTTCATTAAAAGAGGATATTTTAGTTAAATCATTAAGACTAAATCATAAAAAAGCGTTGTTGTTGTTGTTGTTTTTTTTTTTTTTTTTTTTTTTTTGTTTCTTTCAGAGCCCCGATGACACTATTTATTGAACGCCCCTCGTAAATAGGGAAAAACAAAGGAACAAACAAAAACTCACATGCATCTGCTTGATTAAAGCGAATAAATTTATCTGAATTATAATCATTTTTTTACATGTTCATGTACTATGATTTTTTGAAAATCAATTTTAAAAATAGCTACTTTGATATCATTATTATTTGATGTCGGAAAATAGATTACATGTAATAACTTCTTGGAATAACATGTACAAGTTTGTCCCGTATTTCTTTATCTAATGATTAAGATTTAATAATTATCGCTGAGTACTGTTAACTATCAGAAAACATAAAGCCTAATTTCCCCTTCTTTCCTTTGTAGTCAAAGTTACTTAGCTTGATGTGAGGGAAGTGTTGAAGAATCTTATCATGTTTTACTGTTAACTACCCTATTTCAGGCACGTAGCATCAGAATAGCAGGAGGCTGCACCTTACTTTAAAAACCGTTCATGGCAAGTCGGTCCCCAAGTGGACTTTTGAGCTTGAAAATACTGTGGAATGATTTTAATTCGTGGGTAACACATATATACAGAAGATTTGATAAATAAATATGTTGATAGAATTAATGTTCTTGTGGATATAAATTCATGGATACGGGTGACCCATAAAATCCGCGAACATCAGTCCCCCACGAACATTGATGATTCCACAAATCTGTTCGTTATCTTCATATATTTCATGTTTAAAACAGCAACACGAGTTCAACTACAAAGCATCTGAATAGAATGCATGATGCCATACAAAGATGGAAAAGTCAAGATTAAAATTTTAATAACCAACCTTAGAATCAGAAAAGTCAAGATTACAGTTGGAAAAGCCACGTTTAAGCTGGAAAAGTCAAGAAATTTTAATTATTAATTTTAAAGTTGGAATAGCCAAGTTTAAAGGTGGAAAAGCAAAGATTAAAGTTGGAAAAGCAAAGATTAAAGTTGGCAAAGCAAAGATTAAGGTTTATATTACCAATTTTAAAAAAAATATACTACGCAGAACTTATACGCTACCCTAGACTGTATTTTGGACGATATTTCTTTCTTTCTGACAGTTTTTTTTTCTATTTAGTTACCACTTCCCAACCAAATTTAAAAAAAGAAAACGATTACGTGCCTGTCACCATGA
This sequence comes from Saccostrea cuccullata, assembly GCF_032062105.1. Taxonomy (NCBI): domain Eukaryota; kingdom Metazoa; phylum Mollusca; class Bivalvia; order Ostreida; family Ostreidae; genus Saccostrea; species Saccostrea cuccullata. Next base: position 38,911 of record NW_026933323.1, on the reverse strand, counting down.
CAAAAGATTATGTAATTACAGAAAGGTTTCAAGGGATATTTAAACACTCACAGGGACTCCTGTGATATGTGTAAAAATACAGCAATAAAATTTAAGCCTTCTTCACGGAAACAACACTTTTTGTGAGAATATTACTCAAGATTTTCGTGCCTCAACACTCAAACTCACGTTGATCTGCAGGGAAAAAATTAAATGAGAAAAATAACACAAACTCAATTTTGTTATGATGAAAAGCATCATATTATTAGGAAAAAGGGGAGAGATTTTAAGTTTTAAAATGAACGAGTGGTCAAATATAGATAAATATACAGTCAAGTTCTCATGTGATATATAGAAAATGTTACCATTTGTACTTAAAACTGAGCTTTTCATCTGATCATTGCATAGTGGATGTCTTCTTATAACAAGACTACGTCACACTAAAGGGTGAGACAATAAATCGCAACATTAAACTAGATGCTGTCATGAGACAGTAATACCCGCACTATGGTGTTTGCCTCTAAATATACACTCATTCATATTGGACTTTCCAAGGAAGAAGTCAAAATAATTCTATAATTATCACCGTACATGTATTCGTCAAATTGAACATAAAATTTTCAGATGACCATATCAACTCTGAGCCTCACATATGTATTTTAAAATACTTAATTCATAACCAGTCTGAAATAACAGAATTTAATTAATGATTGAAGTGAATTACTTAATTAGATTCAAATAAATAATTTTCCCATAATTTGGAACTTTTTAAATTTACTTTCTCAACGACATAAAATATTACTTTAGTACAAAGCGTTTTTGATGAATTTATCAAAATGTGCAAACTGATTTTAGTATTTGGTCGGGAAAAAAACCCATTGAAAATACAACCCGATTAATTTGTCAATGCCTATCTCCCCCCCCCCACACACACACACACTCTCTCTCTCTCTCTCACTCTCACTTTTTTTAAAAACATAGTTTAGTTTATTATGATAGTTTGAAATTTGTTCTTGTACTAAACAGTTTTATTTTTTACATTCACATTGGGTTTGCGTCACCCATTATCATATTTATAGATATCACCTCTCGGCACACCTCGGCCAATTCATACTGGCAACGGAGTCAGCAAAGGTTTGTCGAATGAGATTATTTAGCACATGTATGCTGACGATGCAGTGTGGTCAGTTAAAATCATTTGTGTTTTAATTGGATTATATGGATTATATTTCATGAATTCGTTGTCACGACCTATGACATTCGGTAAGTACAAGATTTAGTATAGATTGCATAAAAATAAATAAATGCAAATGGTTAGGTTGAAGTTCAAAAAGGGTCAACATGGTCAAAGATCATCGCATGCCACAGTCGACAAATTTCACATTGTCAAGTTATCTCCCGTTGCGGACATTCAGTAGGCTATATAAAAGACGCAGATCCAGAATTTTTTTTTCAGAAAGGGGGGTGGGGGGGGGGTGGGGTGGGGGGGAGTGTCACACCTCAGTCAAAAAAATCAGCCCAAGATTTCCTGAGATGGAAATAAAAAATAATAATAAAAACAATGATGGTGGAGTCCCTGTTTTCTAAGGGGGAGGATGTCCAAAGTCATTTTTATTCTCTACAGTACATATATAGTCTTATTTAAATAACTGCTAATTCCAGGGGGGGGGGGGTCTGATCTCCCTAGCCACTGAGGTTGTGCATATTGAAATATACTAAGCTCTGCGGATGAATTAGATATACCAGTTTAGCTTTATTTTGCTACCCAAAGCACCTTGATTAACTATTTATAAGCATACTGTTTTCTGAAATGTACTGATTTCTGTTGTCCATCTGTTTATCTGCAAACTTTTCACATTAACTTCTTAAGAACCACTGGGCTAATTTCAACCAATTTACATTTAAATATGCAGGGTACTTTTTAAGCGCCCGGATCGATAGATCCCGGGCGTATATTGTTTTTGTCCTGTCTGTTTGTCTGTTTGTCTGTTTATCTGTTTGTCTGTTTGTCAAATTTAACCTTGGCCATAACTTTTGAACAATAAGGGATAGAGACTTCATATTTGGTAAGCATACTCCACTAATAAAGTCCTTTCAAATGACTTCAAGGTCAATGACCTTGTGACCTTGACTAAGACTTATATGCTAAAAATAGCTTTTTCCACTGTTTGTCATAACTTTTGAACCATAGGAGATAGGGACTTCATATTTGGTATGCATACTCCACTAATAGAGTCCTTTCAAATGACATCAAGGTCAATGATCTTGTGACTTTGACTGTGACCTATATTCTAAAAATAGCTTTTTCCACTGTTTGTCATAACTTTTGAACCATAGGAGATAGGGACTTCATATTTGATATGCATACTCCACCGATAAAGTCCTTTCAAACGACGGCAAGGTCAATGATCTTGTGACCTTGACTGTGACGGATATGCTAAAAATAGCTCTTTACACTTTTTGCCACAACTTTTGAACCATAGGAGATAGGGACTTCATATTTAGTACGCATACTCCACTGATTAAGTTCTTTCGAATGACACCATGGTCAATGACCTTGTGACCTTGACTGTGATCAATATGCTAAAAGAAGATTTTTTTAACTTTGTTGCCGCCGGGCGCGTAGTGTTTCACAAACACATCTTGTTCCAACATAAATCTTCTTCTCAAGAACAGCAAAGACATTTATTGTCCCCATTTTTGCTAAAGGTAGGGTACATTAAATCTCATTTGTTTGTCAATCTGCCCATCTGTCACAATAAATTTAACCTTGGTCATCATGGTCGTATATTTTGAATGAGAAGAGATAGGACTTTTATATTAAACATGTGTATTAGTATTAAATGGGACAATACCATTCTACATACACTATGATTTTCATTACCCATGATCTTGAAGTTTGACCTAATTTCCTTAAAAAATTAATTGCTTTGAATTGATCATTTTGAAAGATAAATGAAAGGGCATTCATATTACCTGTGATAAGACCTTCCAAAATGTATCATGACTTTTTGACTCTGTGACCTTGACCTTGAAGTTTAACTTAGTTTTCATTAATGTTGTATTTCCTTTTCATTGAGAAGAGATTTGACTTTCACATTTCAAGTGAACATTACCCATAACAAGAGGCTCCCAACATGCTATGATTTTTTACCCCTTGACCTTGATGTTTTAACAAAATTTCAAAAGAGTGAACTCTCCCAAAAGATGATAAGACCACTGTTTAAAACAAAAAAGGAGTTTAGGGAAGACTGGGCTTTTTCCATAAAAAACGTCATTTTTCAACCCTCATTTGACCCCCCGGGCAAAATCAAAATTCCGAAACCTAACTGCACATCTACATGACCCAACCAACCATCTCCCAAAGATGATTAGGATGCTGAATAAAATGTAAGAGGAGTTCAGGGAAGATGGGGCTTTTTCCATAAAAAAACATCATTTTTCGACCCTTATTTGACTCCCCGGGGCAAAATCAAAACTCCGAAACCTACCTGCACATCTGCATGACCCCACCAACCATCTCCTAAAATATGATTAGGCTGCTGAATAAAATGTAAGAGGAGTTCAGGGAAGATGGAGATTTTTGCATAAAAAACGTCATTTTTCGACCCCCATTTGATCCCCCAGGGCAAAATCGAAATTCCAAAACCTTACTGCACATCTACATGACCCCACCAAACATCTCCCAAAAGCTGGTTAGGCTACTGAGTAAAATGTAGAAGGAGTTCAGGGAAGACGGGGCTTTTTGGACAAAAAACGTCATTTTTCGACCCCCATTTGACCCCCCGGGGCAAAATCGAAAATCCAAAACCTTACTGCACATCTACATGACCCCACCAACCATCTCCCAAAAGATGATTAGGCTACTGAGTAAAATGTAAGAGGAGTTCAGGGAAGACGGAGCTTTTTGCTTAAAAAACGTCATTTTTCGA
>NW_026933323.1:0-30000 GCF_032062105.1 Saccostrea cuccullata | reverse complement strand
AGTTGGATAAAGCCAATATCAAATCACACAATTATAGATGTTCTATTTATCTCATACGACTTTCGTTTTAACAAAACTTTGAGACTTCCCCTGCGAAACTACATGAATGACTGCCAAAATCAAATTGATGACGTATAACTTGATGACGTAGCACCGTTGATGTTTACATGCGTCGAGAGAAAGTAGATCGAGTTCAAAATTTAGAATATTTGCTATTTGTGTCTTTGAAAACATCATGTGAAAATTGCTGGAGCTTTACATCAAACGAACTTCTGACTGAAAGTTGTTAGGACTATGGGGATCGTGAAAATCAACTCTTTTTACGATGGCAGTACAAATCGTGCTAGGCAAGGCTAGGGGCCTAGACTTTGTCTATATTGTTTGCTGATCCATGGTAAGTTACACCTACATTACTAGGTAGGCATACGTAGTATAATATAAGAAAGCATTGTTAAAGATGTCAAAGGAGTCTTATAACAACAACTTAACTGGTAAATGTAGGCTTTACTTTCTCCGAAAACGATCTAAGAGGGGGGGGTAACATCTGTCTTCAAATAGCCAACGGGTTCCTTGATAAAATAAGACACTTCTTTGACATCTTGCTTTTAACGATATTGCTACCCTTTATCATTCATTTTATAAGGGCAACAATTTTCACAAATAAAAGTTTCAATAAAATAAAATCTTGAAGCGAGGGTTCGTGTCAAAACCGGAAGTACTATTGATAAAGCATCTACCCGTTGATAAAGCATAAGTTTATCCAACGGCCTGTATCACCAACACGTATGAGATAAAATTTATATAATAATGATTAATGAACCTTACAAACGAAGACAATGTTGTTACCTGCCTTGATAGGATGGACCAGTACGTACTGATCATGTACATTTATCTAATAATGCAATATGAGCAACATTTTGGCCCTAACAAATAGATAGTAAATGATACCTAAGGAGAAGACATTGATTTCTTTCTATCAGTTGACTTGCATTTTTCTCGTTTTGACATACATGTATGAATGTTTCTGATTAATTCGTCATTAAAGACTTGGCTGATTACTTTTTTCTTTGAAATGCAAATTGAAATTATAAAAACTATTTATCCTCACATTTCAAAAAGTATCACAAACTACACAAGGTTTACGGTAAAATTGTAAATAAACTTAATAGGAAAATTGATTGAAAGTGAACTCCTATCAAAAATATGCCAACTTATTTTGAGATTGCTTATGCCATTATTAAGACCAAGGTAAGTTCATGATTGACTTAGATTAAGCAGTCAAAATCTGTGCAAGTTTATGCTTTTTTTTATATTACAGCCCTAATGACCTTATGTAAGGTCAATTGGTGCATCAATTGTTTCGAGTACTTATTTTACATATATTATAAATAAACTGATATAGTGCTTTGTATCAATGTCCAATTATAATACATTTCTCGAAATAAATTGTCTGGAAAACCGTAGAATTCGGGGGGGGGGGGTATATCATATCTAAAGTACTGTGCAATATTTAAGTTGCTCATGTTTGCACTGAATATTTTCTTTTTTAATTTTAATTTCTAAAATGTGACAAAAAGACAGAATTGTTACTTCCATAACAGTAAACGCATGTACAGGATGAATTGTAATAATGGCTGCTGAAAAAGAAACTGAAAAAGTAACTGGCACAAGAGAAATAACTCTGAATTGTGAAGTTAACCAGTTGCTTCATATTCAATGTAAACGATGCACTTTTCCCCGGAACTCTTAGAATCAAATGCCAACGAAAAGTAAAACTGTGGACTGGTCATGCCAGCACTGGACCCTTTGTTTTTACCTAGCAAGCGGGATAAACTTAGACAATTTTATGAAAGTAGTGGCCAAACAATTCTGTTGTAAAACAATGGTCAAAATTCGAAAAACGACTGTTTTCCTTTGTGTCAAAGTTAATTACATCGAAAATAGAATTTAACAAGGATATCAAAAGATTTTGTTTCAAGTCGACATTTTACGAATTCTTTGGTAAACACAATTACCTTGTATGCATATACAACCTGTACTTAAGTTGAATTTAATTTTTTTTCATAAATATTGGTGGGCAAATATTTTCATATTGAACAGACGTGGCAAGTGTGACCGATCAGCAAGGGATATTTACTCCTCTGTGATGAACACTGACCCCCTATTTTCTCTGCGATTTTGAGTCACTCTATATGAGTACTTCTCCAAAATATACTTCTCAAAAAATCCTTGATTTAACAAATTTCACGAGTGACATACCTTAAGTAAGACAGTTGATCGCTTTTTACATTTAATTTTAATTTAATTCTTAAAACTGTTTGCTGTAGCCTTCTTCTGGAAATCGAAGCTTTCTAATAGGCATAATCACCACATGGAAGTGTAATGAAATGGTTTTCAGGGGTCTATTTGAAAAAACTTAAGAAAAAACATACTTAGGTTCTTTAACAACAAAGTACATGCTAATGTTTGTGATGGATGTTGGCCATCAAAGAGACTTTTCGAAGAACCACAGATATGGAAGATAATGATCCTGAAGTAATCTCCCAATTTCTTTAATTTAAATTTGCTCACCGTCCTAAAGATATAAAAGGAAAAAGTTTTATTGATAGATTATCATTAACATCTTTTTCAAAGTAAAATACCGTATTCACATATATTTACATCCACTTAATATTTTTTCTTTTATTTCTTATGAAGACCATTGTCGTTAATAAGTCCATACACGACACAAAGAAAGCAACTTGCATAGATTTCTTGAAGAATGGCTGTTCCGTCAGTTATGCATACAATGACATCTACGACTATTATACAATATTTAACAAATTTAATTTTATTCTTAATGGGGTTTTTTCCATACCAATGTCAATATCAACGAAAAATTCTTTCTTTTTTTATTAGTACGGGAATTTATGTTGCAGATATTGCAGAAAAAAATTACATAATCCGCTTATGCGGGTTATGTAATTTTTTTTAGCTACAGCTGTGACATTAATTCTCGTACTAACAACCAAAGAAAACATTTACTTGTTTAACTAAGAGAGATGTGTCAAGCTCTGTTGCTTCTTGCTCTGTTATTTCAAGCTCAAGAGGGATATATATAGTGTCGACATAATAAAGGAAATGACCGTCATTGATATACCTAAATGTCAAGTTGAAAGCTACAGCAAGTATTTTTTTTCACAAATAAAAAAAAATAGATCTGTTTCATATGAATAAAAAAATAGATATGCTTATTACGGGGTGCAAATGATGCCCATGGAAATTTCTATAATTTGCTGGGAGACGTGGTCTCCGAAAACCACACAGATAGTTCAATAAGAAACTCAAGCATAATTAATATCAATATCAGAGTACTTCTATGTACCATCAGATTGTTTTTGCTTGTTTTTTATAAAAAAGTAATTCTGCAAATGACAATCACAGAGCAAGGTAACAAGTTCCATTGAGCTTTAAATGATATCAAAAAGCTTGGCCTTTAATGTAACATGGGGAATGATTGTATATAAATTTGAAAAGTCGTTAAGTTTATACTGTCTTACTTTTGGTAAAATTTTATGATTTCAAACTTTTCCAAACGTTCTTTGGAAGTTATGAGTATCCAAATCTGATCTACACCACTTCTCGAAATATATAATTCAAAAGTACTTCTGAGGTTTCTCCTTCACTACAGTGTAATTTATATTTTAATGAGGAGTAAAGAAAAAGGCTTGGTTAAAACTTAATATTTACTGGAACCCGCTAATGTATCCTTGTAACAATTTTTATGAAGTTTTGGATAAAGATACATGCATGGTTATTCAACTTCATTTTGTAGTCAGGAATATCAAAAATATTGATTAAAATATGACGAATGATTTTAAAGACTTTTCTCTCTAGAAAGGAATTTTTATTAGTAAATAAATTTACATGTCACACTACAGGCTACGAAGGCTATAGAAAGATACTTCTTTTTTTCACGGAATTTTTTTTCTATAATGATCGATGAGTATTATTTAATGGACGTCTGAGCTTGAAAACTGTATGTAATCTCCATATATTCTATCAAATGTTTTATTAAAGAAACAACGCCAGCTTATAAAATAAAAATTATTTTTCATGATCGAGATGGATTGTTTTGAAAAGGCTTCAAAGATTTAATATCAGGAAATCAATTGACTATAATAAAGTTAAGTCTGATCTTCAATTTATCATGTGAAATGTAAATGTGGACAGCCGCCAAATGTTGAAAAACGATATGTTGAGTTTGGTTAGAATTAAATTTTCCATTTTGTTTTTATTTTAGAGTACAGGTGTATATTTTTGTGTAGACATTTTAAAATACTTTCTGAATGATCTTCCAAAATGTCCTATTCACCTCTGCTTATATTCTCTGTGAGAAGTGATGAAAGAGGTTCTATAGATCAATTACTAGGTATTTCTAAATTTCTTTGTAATTATTTTCAATTTAAGGTTTTGCAATCTAGTTTAGTTATGGTAGTTTAAATTAAATATTGTGCTGGAAATACAAAAATATGTTTAAAATATTGAAGGAATATATAAGGAATGAAGCTTATTTTAACCTATGTTATACGATATAACATAACTTGATGCAGTTTACGCCTTATAACCGCGAAGCGGCTTATAAAAAAGCGTAATCTCTCCAAAGGTATGTTAGATCGTATAACATAGGTTAAAATGAGCTTCAGTCCTTATAATTTAATTTCAGAGTAGACAATAAGACGTTTTCCTCCAAAAATGGATTCAAACTGAGCATGTTTTAAAAGTAACGTCAGGCGGAGTAGGCAACTTATACGATATAAACTAAATCTTTTATACAATCAAATGACGTCCAAACTTAAATCAAATTATTTAAGATTGACACCTGGCTTTGAAGAATCTTCTTATAGGTGACTATGTGTATAAATTGGATTAAATTTTAGAACGATAATCAAGATCCTCTAAAATCCAACGGTAGGCCTAATTATGAATCTTGCAAAGACTATAATATTACAAGTTGGAACTAGCAATTATGATCTATCAAATTCTTTACTTATACGAGGGGTGATCAAAAAGTTCGCGAACAAATTGAATAACTTTCATAAAACAAATAAAATTAGGTTTCAGTGTTCATTATTTTTTAAAATAACCCCTCTCTGAATTTAATGCATATCTGCCACCGTTCTGCTCATGCGCGAATCACGTGATCCAGGCGATCACGTGACATGCTCTGAAGCATTCTGTTCATAGACGCTAATATATTTTTCCGAATCTTATATTTCTAATCATGCAAGTTAATTTTTATAACAAGAACAGTCAATTTGTCACAGACGACAAAATCTTAGAAATAGGACAATTGGATAAGGATATCCTTTCCCAGAAAGAACATTGTGACCATTACAACCTGAGCTCTCTGTCTTATGAACGTCGTTTATCCAATATGGATATAGTTGTAGGGCCCTTCTTTTTATCATATTTAATATGTTAAAAGTCTAGATTAACCGATATTTTCGGGATTTAATAATAATATTAAGCTAAGATATTCATTAATTTTTCTTGCTGTAACTTCGCAATCTTTCATAAGAAATAGCCGAAAAAAGGACACATCTCTTCCCCCCGCTTGCGTTCGCTGGGCTAAAAAATAAACGTCATATTTAACTATCTCCCTCCCTTCACTAAAACAATCAATCCAATTTATGATTGAATGTCGGGAAAGTCTCTTGTCTTCATAAACCGTGTACAAATTATTATAAGATACTTCAAAGTAATTTCCAAGTTATACATTAAACTTTACAACAGTTCGTTTCTCGAGTAAGACTGTGACAACCCTTTTTCGTCACGAATCACCTACATATTGACGTCATTTTCACATTGTGACGTTACAATGATGGAGAAATTCATTACTTTTCATGTGCTATTTATAGAACATATGCTCGACTATAGGTGTGTCAAATGTCATTCTGATCTGAATCGTGGTTTTGTAAATATAGAGATAGTTCGCGAACTTTTTGATCACCCCTCGTATATGAATTACTTCAGACAGATTGCTATCCTGCTTGCATATTACCACCACCGTCTGATACGAGATTTATATACTCACCTCATGCTTTTAACATTTCTAAGAGTGTCAAGGTCTTAAGATTCATATTTAATCCATCGTCTGTCACAATTCCCTATACTTTAAAAAATTTATAGTTATAACTTTTTCAGACCTTATCAGACAATTTGCTTCATGACCTGGTTGTTGAGAATAAATGCTACTTATTCTGTAGTTTTAAATATTTCTTTTCTAACATTCGGTCGATATAACAACTTATTGGTATAATGAAATGAATATTTCAACAATGAATCAATGTTTTACTTATTCAAAATGATACACAAAACATCTCGTATTAAACAAAAAGTTTAATATCATATTGCATAATAACACATTCTACTATATATAACATAACAAAGATTAACAAACGAACAAAAATTTAACAAATGTCTCTAACATCTCTTTTTCTTTGAGTAATTTATACAAAAATAAACTCTACCACACTACATACTAGTACGTTATTGAAATCAGATATTTAAAGACTAACATGCTAGGATGATTTGATTTTAATATCAATTCTAACAAAAATGGGTTATTTATAATAAAAAAAAGTCATATCCGTGCTTTCATTATCCAATATCAATTATATATTTAATTGTTTTCAAAAGGACAAGATAGTAGTAATTTAATGATATTCATTCGAGTTGGGGGAATTCTGTAAAATGTCTTAGTTGGCATACATTTGTATGTGGGCTTCATGTATACATTGAATCAAATTAGTGTCTGTTTGAAAACATCAAATAAGGGGGGGGGGGAATTCGGCTGTTCCAATACTATGTGTTAATAACAGAATTTTGGGATGGGCGTATTTCTTCCGGTCAATACCATTCTATTCCAAAATTTGCCGCAGGGTAAAATTAGATTTTCACAGTCAAATGTTTTTGATAGTGAAAAGATTCAACTATTATCCAGTCTAACGAGATTGTATTCAAATTAAAACCAACATCGCATTAGGTTCTCGGCATAATTAGAAACATAGGTAAATTAAAGACTAAAAACATGCATGTTATATGTGCGGTATTTAAGAAAATTTCACTCTTCGAGGATAATCTGTAACGACCATTTATCAGATACATTTATCGTCCAAATGACTCTAATCACTAACATGATGTCATGCAAAAAAATTGTACTTTTACATGTATCATTAGAACATTTTAAACTATACAAAACATAACACTTTAGAGTGTCAAACATAATGTAAAAGGCATCACTCTACATTTAATAACCTATTCACCTGCTTGCCTATTCATTATACAAGATTTAAATATCTAATCTTTACCAGGTTTTTTTTTCATATCACAATATTAAAAGTAATGTTAGTGTTTTATATTATAAATATGTTAAAAACACTTAGTGATTTCATAAACAAGGCAAAATTACTTCATTATAAGTTCTCATTCTTTCAAGTTTATCGGAAAGAATTATGAATGTTTAAATGTTAATGACAATCAAAGACATAATCTAACCATGGATTAGTTAGACTTTTGTAATCATGTACAACATATAGGTAAAGTAAATCTATAAAATAGTGAGGAGTAATGCAATGATATTCTCGAAAAAGCAACGAGATCGTTGTGGTATGGTTGTTTCATGATCTAAATTCAAAAGCTGTACCTAATACTATCACAATTATTATAATTCTCTTTTGTCATTTAGATAGCTATCTTTTGATTGCACCTGTACAAGTTCCTCTTTAGTATTATATAACGGTGCATCAAATGACATCCTTTTCCCATAATCCCCTCCATACCCATTGTTATAGTATTCATCACTTTTATCAAATCCGCCATATTCTCCATTCCCTTGAAACTCGTTCCCTACATGTCCGTTTGATATAACCCCTCCGTTCATCTTTTCCTCTGCTTGATTTGTATCATATCCATTAAAAGCACCATACGAAAACAGTTTTCCTGAACCGTCTGCTTTAAGCGTATCCTCGGGGCGCCACCTGTCTTCTTCTGGTGGTTCTGCCCACGGCTGCTTCTCGCCGGAAGCGAAGATGCCATAAAATATGATGCCAAGGAAATGCACCACGCTTGCAATGATGAAGACGTTTTGCCATTCATCAGCAGTCTAAAAGGATAAAATTTGTTGAAAACATTGTTAGGCAGAGAAATGTAAATGAATTTGAATTTACTTCCATCAAGTAATATCAAATACACAAAAGGATATATTTTTTTTAAAAATTAAAAATCTTTTTTTTCTCATTTAATTTTAATACATTAATTTTTGGGCGTTTAGAGCAAGTTAATTTTTGCAATCGTTATTTGATTTGCGAGTAAAGAATTATCATTGTTTGATATCTCCCTATATATCATTGTACATGTAGTGTTACGAGTTGAAGTACATGTAGAAGGATAACCAGCTGAAAACATTTATCTCTAAAAAAAAAACAACATGTAAGTTGAAGATAATGAACAGTAACAATCTCAAAGATCAAACAATAATATGAAGAGCAGAGCATACATGAATCTCTGACAATGTCAAATTAGGGAACAGGTGCCATGGAAGGGTGAACCTCCTTTTCTACACCCGCCTTAAAATCCTTGTCATGATCAGAGAATGGTGTTAACAAATGAATGTAAACAAATATAAGGTAGGTACCATTTTAATGGAAAAGGGGTTGGAAAAGCTTTGACTTTATTCTTGGTGAAACATGGTTCTTCTTGAAATTATTTGTTTTGATATATGATTTTGATATAATATTCTAAAGATTTATCTTGTCGAAAAACGGATTGTGTAGCATGAAGCTTCAAACAGTAACTCGTGCAAATAAAATGCCCTGCATATAAACGGTCTATCTGTTATTACAACATGTAAAAGTGGTCGACTTAATAAATCCAGTAACAAAAAGAATTGTTAACAGATATAATACGGTCCATATGAAACACAAAAGCTCGTGTGGGGTCAATATTGGTGGGTAAGCAAAATTTGAGGTAAAGCCACGAACTATCATATTTGGCCCTGTGTTTTTCACAAAAATTGAGTTTCTATTCATGGCCGGTATTATACGTTAATTATTACAGGACAACATACTTCTTTTCCTTACATAACTCATATTATTAATTAATGCGCTGTTTGGCACGTGCGATGGTTTGAAGATGCGACGGTTTCATAAAAACGTTCAAAAATGCCGATTTTTCGACAGATTTTCCCAAAATTAAGTGTGGCCACAGTCAAGAACAACTTTCATACTTACCACATGAATAAATATTGCTGATACGAATCTACATGCTTAATATAATCGTTGTTCATACGTGTGGCCAATATGAAATATGCTTTTACATTTAAATTTTGATGTCGCAAAGATTTACCAGTTTTGTTGAACATTCGGTAATATTTGGTTTATATAACAATAGTTGAATAAAAATTACACACAATATATTTTAAAAAAAAAAAAAAGTCAGTAGTTCGTTTGAAACGAAATTTGTGGCGAGGCATGATCTTCGATTTATATTATCTGAATTCAAAACTCAAAAAAACATATGTTACATTTCTCTTTGTCAGTCTTTGAACATGACGTTAAAATTAATACATATACGTCAATTGTGACGTCATAAAGACTGTAATTATTTTAGATGGTAATTGATTTTTTTCAAGATGAATCACTTAAGGTAGGACAAAACACCCGCGATTTCTATTTTAACCCATTTCTTAAAAATTACTGGAGGAAAAAAGAATAATATTACTATATTGACAACAATGAATGATCCCTGAAAGAAAAATAATAAGTTTTGGTATATTTGCGTTATATTTCGTGAAAAAATCAGAGAATCCTATATATTGGTCACTTGGGAGCTTACATCTTGGAATGTGTTTACGCTATCTAAGTGAAATAAACAAGCATGTAACAGTCTGTTATAAAATGCAGTGCAACTTTTGTTCCATAAATAGTAGAGGGGAGATATTTGGACACATATATAAAGAGTCTCCATTCTTCATGTACTACAAAGGTCAAGGTCATATCACGAGGTCAAAGGTCAATTATTGTGACGTCATCTACTGAATATTTCAGTTTTTTTGCCATTGAATTTTTTTAATCGCCGAAAATATCTTAAACCACCGGTTCAATTTTCTTTATTTTTACACATTTTATTTTAGGACCCATTTGAATCATTCTGTTAATTTTTTGTAAAAATTGAATTATACATTTTCTCTTAAGAAAACTTAAACTGTCGGATATTTACATGTGAATTTTCAGTTTCGGATACAATGTGTGTTCTATTTTACTTAATATTTTACCCAAATTTTCCAGTATCAATGTGACTTACTGATTTAATGTAACAAAAAGGTTATCTTTATTGAAAGTATTACACAAATTTGCAATCGATCAATTGAAAATTCTGAAATAAGGCTCATTCTCAAGTCGAATGTCTGATTTTGCAATTTTCTTACAGAGGTCTGATAGGCCATATTTCAGACTATGTGGGCAAAAAATGTGCGGTTGAATTTCTTTCATATCATGTATAAAGAGAGATTTTGTATCCAAGAACAAAATATCAAAGTTTCAGAAAAATTGAATTTGAGGAAAAATTTGACCTATCTATTTGGTCCTACCTTAAACTTAACTCGATATCATTAGATAGATTAATGAAATAAATAATTAACAAATTGAAAGAATGGACCCCCCTTTTTTTCTGGATCCACATCACTATGAAAACATGGAATATCATAATCACGTCTGCCCTTCGTAATACAAGCAAAATAATATTGTGCTAGCTTACTTCTAAAATATTATAAATAAAAAAAAAAAGAAGAAATAATGTACGAAATTAAAGGATTTAGATATTAATTGTCTGCAATTCCACGAAACAAAATTTTGAACTTGGATGAGTATATGTCAATTTCAAGTTCTTTATAATATTAGGAGAGGTAGAGTCAGCACTCTTACATATTATAGCCGCAATTTATTATGTACCTAATATGTATCACTCAATTTTAAGCTGTTCATGGAGACGCAATTTCGTGGGTGATTCGTAAATATGATGGTTCATTGAATCAATATGTTAACAAAATAAACGTTCGTGGGGATGTAAATTCGTGGGTAAGGGTGACCCAAGAAATCCACGAACATTGGTCCCCCACGAACATTGATGATTCTACAGTATTGCTCCTTACCCCCTTCTTGGTGAGAAGTTCTGTCACAACTGGACATAACATGCCTGATAGAGTACCCACACCGTTAGACAAACCCATCAGAATACTGGCAAAGCGCGGAGCTATATCCAGGTGATTGACATTGAAACCTAGAAATATAATTTTACAGTTTAATTTTCAAATTCTTTTATCTTAAAATTTTAAAAACACTTCTCTATGCACAAATTTTATACAATATATAAATGAAATCTACCAGCTGGTTCTTAAATAGTATGCACGTCACAGATAAAATGTTATATCACCAATGTCTCTTTTTTTCAAAGTTTGTCGTGCAAGTACATACCTTTATGTCGTATCAAGTTAAGTTTCTTAAATCAAAGGCCAATTTATCAAAAGAAAATTGTTAATTACTTTAAACGAATTCAAAACTTAAGAAGAAATTAGCTCATTCCTTTTAGTCTGTAACCCAAGCTTCACAAAGTATATTTCATACACACTGTATGAAATATATGTAGATAACAAACAGTATTCCAGCTCAAAAGTTCATGAAATAATACAAAATAGAAACAAAGCAAACATGGACGTCCAAAACATCAAAGTTGTGATCAGGTGCCACTGAGGAGTAAGCATCCCCTACCAACCGGTCACACCCGCCGTGTGCTCCTCATCATGATCGGGAGATCATGCCAATTCAGTGTGTAAATAATAAACTAACAATGAATATGGAAAAACGTCAGTCAGCATTTAATGATAAATTGTATTTGCTGACAAGGTCATTGTATTGACCACAGAACTTACGAGATGATGACTTTAAACGAGACTGCTAATATTCTTGTTTCATCAACTTGTTTGTCAACAATTTACCTCTTTTTAGAAATTGTACATACGTAAAGCATGCTTTTGCGTATCGAATCAACTGAGAGGTATAAACGCCGTATTTCAGTGATGAAGGTGATGATATATTCTAGTAATTATTATTCAAGCAAAATTTCTAGCCTTAACAGACGTCCTATTCTACAGATATATTTTCATGAAGTCCTTTATTATTATACTTGTAAAATAGAATCTTAAAATCTCAATTTGTTTATGAATCTAAAATGATTGTGTCGTTAATTTACCTAAAATTGAATATACTTGAGGCTATACTGTTTGTACAATGTGGCGCATGTACATGTTGATTTTTCCATTCAGCATTTGATGTGACCTTACTTACATAGTTTCAGCGTTATACACGTAATGATGTATAATATACACGTATAATGGTACATTATCAAATATACACAAGGATAAATTCCTTAACTTAAGCAATAAATTTTGATTTATCTTTTAAATACGATATCTAGATTTGTAATAATTTCATGTCTAATATGAGACGTACAAGGTTAGCACTGTCTGAACTAATCGAATATCGTATCCTAAAACAAAATGGCCATTAAGATTGGAATTATTTTCATCTGTCTCCTTTATATTAACGAGACAATACGGATGCTACCAAGCAATAATCTGCGAATAGGTGATTAATACCAACGTAAATGGTTTGTTGAATCGGAAAAAATTAAGGAAAACTGGAGGAAAGGTTCATTATTCAAGGAAAGGACTCAATAGCTTAGATTGCTTGTTAACCTTGAGGCAAGACAAAAATATACTTTAACATTATAGATCAGAATGCTGGAGATAACTTCGAGATATGAAGTTTGATTAAAACAGAGAAGGCCACAATTAATATACACAGGATATTATATATTACGCCATGACAAGCACCTGCTGGTAATATCAACAATCATTTTCTGTTCTGAAACTCTTCCTCATACAAAGCATTCGGCTTAAAACAAAAGCCTTACTTCAAAAGAACGTTCTATCAATGCATGTACACATATTTTGAGTGGGGACATTACAAAAATCTAATTTGATTTCTGTAGATACAAAAACATGTACAGGAGATATAATTGTTTTGAATTTTGAATATTTTTCATTTACATTCTTGCCTTCGTTTGCATATTGCAGAAGCTTGAAATGACTCTAAATTAAATGCATATACATGTACCGTCATAACATTAAATCTAAATTTTACATAACAGGTGTCATGATTTAAAAGGTATCTATTAAATGACTTTATTTTATGCATATTCCTTGACATTATCAACAGAAAGGTCTGGTCTTTGGTTGCTAAGGTTTCCTCGCCTACAAATTAAAACCACTGGAAAATCTCCATAAGATGTGCAGCGATATTAATGAGGCGAAAAGATAACGGAAAGGTTAACTAGTTCCGGATTTTACATTTTTTTTGAATAATGATAAAGCATTATATCATTGTTTTGAAAATTTTATGCTTGCTTTTTGAAAATACATAATATTATATTGTCCTACACGGCATTCAAGCCTAATCTGCTCCGATGAGATTGCTTAGTAATACAAAATCTGTTCCTCGGAGAGGACCTGGTATTATAAAATACAAAATCTGACGATATTGCAAATGAGTTCTGGAAATTATAATTGGTTTACAAATCAAATGTCATTATGTTGTGCCAAATACAGCAATGGAATTGCCTCCCAGCACGGAATGTGAGACCGAACCACAACAAAAGCTCTGAATTGCGTCTGATGCAATTTATATCTAAGATTGATCGATGATACCGATATGTGAGGGATCATTAATTTTTCATTTTATTGAAACCATCTTTCATCTCTGCAACGATGATGTATAACACCGCATTAAATTACGGTTCTTCGCACTGTGTGTACGCAAGTTTCAGTCCAACCTTTTGTATAATGTCATTAGCTCCTGCTAAAACCTGAAAGGTTCCTAGTACCTAGTTTCATAGTTCCCTATTCATGCTATTCAGATTTCTATGCCCCGCAGGTAGCAGTGCTGTATTTTTGTATACGATAGTCATCTCTGACAACCACATCTAAAACACTAGAATGTCAGAAATTAACTGCAACATTTGTTTGTTGCTTACACAAAAATGAAACATTCTATCCAAGCCTGATTAAATATTTACCTCATCAGGGCTTTCCTGTATGAGAGATTTGTAATGTTTTCAATACTTTTAAAAGACCTTAATCCTTAAATCTTTTTTCTCAGGAAAAGAGGTTCAATAAAGACAAAATCAATCTGTTCTAAATTAAAATGTAGATTCATTACCTGAGATGGCAAATCCGCTGGATCCAACTGCTAGGGTCAGACACACGATAGCTGTTGTCGTGTTTCTCGTGATTGCAACTCCAAGCAGAAAACAAGCCTCTAGACCAAAACCTAAAAAGAACATTCTGAATTACTCTGAGCTACATTCTGATTTATTTTTGGATAAATCCTGATTTAGTCTGATCTTTATTTTGATTTACTCTATGCTATACTCTGATTTAATCTAGGCTACATCCTGGTTGACTCTAGGCTACATCCTGATTTACTCTGGACTGCATCCTGATTTACTCTGATCTTTATTCTGATTTACTCTGTGCTATACACTGATTTACTCTGGGCTACATCCTGATAGACTCTGAGCTTTATTCTGATTTACTTTGGGCTATATCCTGGTTAAATATGGTCTATATTCGTATAAACTATTGACGTTATCCTTATTTCTTTCAGGGTTATTATCCTGAACTTCTATAGGCTACATCCTGATTTACTATATATGGGTTATATTCGGATTTTGAACAAAGTGTAGACATGCTTGCGGTTAGAACGAGTTGCCTTTTTTGAATTAAGTCTTATAACCTTGATTTTTGCATACTACTAGTTTGCAATAAAAATCGATTTTGAGAAAAATATTGTACGTATTATACGTGTTCTTGCAATTTACCACGATAAATGAAGATGATCGTACATTGATAGTTTTCATTAATAATGAATACGATTCAATTTTCTTTGTTTGTAGAATTTTTTATCCTTACCCAGAGAGCCAAATATTTCCTGAAATCGTAGATTTAAAACCTATATCTCATCCCAATTATTAAATATTTACTGGGTTTGTAGATTATATCCTTATTCACCCGTTTCCAATAACAAAAAATTAAGTTCTTGCTAGGTTTACAGATTTATTTTCATTTCCTTATTCACACAATTATTCTTTTTTTTTTTTTTTTGGTTTAGAGATTTCAAATTGATATCCATATCCCCAAAATTTAGATTTGTAGATTTAAGTTTCGTTTCCTTACCCCCACAATTAAATATTTTCCTGACATGAGTCGTGGTGAGGAGGCGCTGCCTAAGCTTGTCTGCTATAAATCCTCCTATAGGAACTATGATTGCCATGACAAGATGTGGCAGTGCTGCTAAAATACCACTCTACAAAATTTTATATTTAAATTAAAATCAAAATAAAATAAAATTTTTAAAAAAGTGTATGTCATTAATTTTTATCAAATAAATCTTTGAGTAACAATGGCATGAAACATGGATTGCGTTTTGTACAATCCAGGGTTAAGGCCTTATCACGTTAAACACTGCTAATTACGTACATCTTTTTGAAACCATATTTGGCTAAGAATAAAATCAGACTTCACAATTTCCAATAATAAGATATATCAAAATTTCATTCTTATTGTAAATTTAAATTTATAGGAAGTTACCTTGGAAACATCAAAATGGAACACCTCAGTGAAATACATCGGCTGGGAAATGATAAGCAGGTAAAAAGTCCAACTTCGACAGAAATTGGCGACTATTATCGCATAAACAGGCATTGATGAAAAGAATTTTAACCATGGCGTCTTCATGTCCTGACAAGAAGAACAATGAAATTAAGTTTGAACATTACTCTGACCTTTAGGTCGTTGTTTTACTGAAATCATATTTTCCCCTGAATATCTACAATTTAAATTGCAGAAACTAGTGGAGCTGCATAAATTCCTTCGGTTCTGAGTTCATAATTGTTCATTACCACATTCTTTCATTTATAATCGTGCCAAAAAATCTAATATGTCTCTATTTCTCTCGCCATTGTTGTCTTTACGCTAATGCAGAAGACTTGTCTTGTGGAGTCGTTTTCCCTTAGAATTTATTTATTCTCTTAGATTTTGTTTTATTCCGGACACTTTGAAACGGATGCTATGACAGTTTTCTTTAACTGTCCATCAAATGATGATTAATGTTTAAAAAATCTAAAGTCAATGGGTATTAATTGAATAGACGTGTCATCACCAGCAAAACCTTGGATTTGCCCTCGGTGTTTCTTCGGTCTTTCCATATTCTTCTTCTACTTGTGTTTTTACCAAGTCGTTAAATTAAGGTTTATCTAACAATGCGGAGAAAGGTCTTGATTAACTCAACTTTTATATAACCTACAGAGAGGTCCCCAAGCTAAAACTCTCGTTCGATCCTCGGCAAATCCTTTTTTTCAAATGCTTCTGAATATCCCTAGATTGATAGACGAGATTGAATTAAGAAGGGAATGTTTCCTCTCATGGGGCCATAGAATCAACATGAAAGTCTCTGAATTACCCTTTCTATTATTTGATCGAAGGCAAATAGAAAAATGGTCGTTAACGAAATCAAACATGTGCTGTCAAGAGACAGGAGAAAGAACTTTCTGCATTCTTTCAAAACTCACTACATTCTGCTACATATGCTAGTATGGAAAAAATCTAACTAACAATAAAAGACACATTACACATCTTTGACTGCAATCTGTACATTCTGAAAGTTTTTTCATATCCACGGAAATACCCATTTCGTTTAAATGACAACAGTTTGAATTTAATCTTAGAAAATTAAGTTTTATCCTTGGAATCCTGTATTTTTACCTTGTCAACCAGACAGCCAGACTCGGCTATAGACGTTTCTATATAAATTCGCTCCTCCTGCGTTATATGAGGGTTTGTTGCTGGCTTTTCAAAAGAAAATATCATCCAGAAAAGGCACCATATCATGCCTAGAATACCTGTAAAATTAAACAGGAAGAACGTATGTCAAAATTGGCACCACACCATTAAAAATAAAGAGATTAAGAAAAAAAAGAATACCAATCGATCTCAAAAAAATCATAAACAATACAAATAGGTTAAAAGGGCATAAAAAGGGCTCCTGGAATTTCCAGAGAATGGATCGGGTACCTAGGAGGAGTTAGCATCTCTTCTTGACCAGTCACAACCGCAATGAGCCTGTACGTATTGATCAAGCAGACGAAGTGTCTGTAGTCTGTTCAGGGTAAAACCAACGCCCTAACAATTCGTTTGAAAGAACAAGCCAAAATACGACCTACTGCTAGGTTATATTTGCTAACAAAGTATTTATTATGACCATGAAATTTTCGAAATTGCGACTTTAAACGAGGTTGTTGTATCCGTTATCATCAACTTCTCAGTTGGAAGCATGTCTCCCTTTAAAAATTGATTGTGCTTAAACCAAGTTCTCAAGTGGGGTAGAAGAGGACATATTATAGAATACCATAAGCAGGTGATAGCTGATAATTACATGTACTACATAACGGAAAAGTGAGGGTGGAAAAACTGAAGCCATCTCGTCTATTATACAATTTAGTTGTTAACTGACCTTAATTTAAGTCAGTAAAACATGCAAATAAGAAACAGATGTGGCAGACTCTGTGATTTCTTTTATTCCAAGTTCCCTGGGATATATTGAGTCGCCATTCGAATTAAAATAATTGTTGTTAATTGATAAAACATCGTCAATATATCTGAATATTGAACTGAAGACCACAGTTAGTGTTTTCCTCTTCTCGTGTAGATGTTACTGAGTAAATTCTGCTTCATAGGAATATAAAAACAGGTCAAATAATATAGGAACACACTAGATGCCTATGGAAATTCCATCAGTAAATTTAGTCTCCGAAGACAAATAAATACTGTCCATTGGGAACTCCAGCATCCTTTTTATATCAACTATTTGCTGTCTTTTAAAATGAAAAAGTCTACATTTTATTTCATCATGAAGAATTGTTGTATAAAGTTGAGAAAAGTTGCCGTAAATTTTATGTTATGGATTTTTGAAAAAAAAAAGGCGATTTAAAGTTTCTAAAAGTGTTTAGATTTCTTTTAAGATCATCATCTGAGTTTTTACACTTCGTAAATAAACTGTAGTACAGAATATTTGAAATCAGAAAGTTTTTCCAAAGCTAATTATAATAGCATCAAATCTTATGACTTTTCAACTCTATATAAAACTATTCAGACGATAAAGTATAGAATTTTTTAATTCATTGACCTTTTCATTTAAAATAGATCTCATAGATGTATGTATTGGTCATTTGCAAAATATTTTGTGGAAAAATACATTCTATTGTACACAAACATACTCTAATATTAATGCTTAAAGGTGCTCTAGTTTCTCTTTGACAATATCTATGTTATTTTTTGGAGACAAGGTTTTCCAGCTTTTCAAACAATCAGTCGGAATTCGCATGGTGTAAATTGCCCCACCTTTTATTAGCAGACCTGTTTTGTATCTTTATAATTCGACTTTTATTACATTTTCTTTATATGGCATTCAAAATTCATTTATTGGTATATGCAAACTCTTATCGAAAATCTCGGTAACGAAATGAGACTATTCAGGGTCACATAACCTGTAGATTTGATAATATCCAGATAAAAGAATTTGCTCTAGCAGCATATAAGTTATGTTATTTTACTTCTGTTAAAATGTTTCCTATATAAAGTTCAGAAGGTAAAATAGCCATCTTTTATAGTTCACGCATAGCAAAGCTATACCCCGGGGTATAGTTTTTGCTATCCACCCTCGGAAAATTTTCATGCAATTTTTGCCTCCAATTTTGATTTCCAACGATAGATCTATCTACTGACGATGTCATAATGACTTCAGTAGCATTGTGACGTCATCAGGATTTCAGATTATTCTTGCAGTATTATCTTACTCCAAAAAATTCAAACCTCAGAAATTATATTATACATCAGTATAATAAAACGCTTATCCACTGTTTGTGAGTGGGATAACTCTTTTATCAAACCCTTGACAGAAACTATTCCCCTCGGGCAAGCCCTCGGGGAATAGTTCTCTGTCGCGGGTTTGATAAAAGAGCTAGCCCACTCACACCCAGTGGATAAGTGTATACTATCCTACCGAAAAAAATTAAAATCATTAACATTTGCACGCTGGTTTTTCTGTTTTAAATCCCTCATACGTGTATCTTTTCTACTTATAAATTTTTAAAAAAAAAACTTATCTCTAGAAAGACCAATGTGCTGAGAACGAATAACTGCTTACCAAACACGTAGAATCCCGACTGCCATCCGAGATGTTTTGTCAAGATTCCAGAAAGAGGCATCCCTAGAACAGCTCCAGCATATGATCCTAAAGATATCATCATACAGATGCATGTGTATTTTACTGAACAACATTTAAAGTCAAATAACTTTTATACTACTGGGAATATAACAATGCAATGTTCGAATAGTATGTAAACATATATTTATTTCCATAAATGCGGGAAAGAAATTCGGCTTTGAATTATGTACCAAAGGCCTAATTTCCTTCATACAGGTATGATAAATGTATATTCTTTTTTACATTCGCCAATTATTAAAGAATTGTTCAAAAAGCATAAATAATTAAAGATCTGTGAAATACTTACCACAGAATGAAATAGTGGCCAGTCGTGACCGCTCTAGAGGCGGGGCCCAGTGTCTCCAGATACCGTGGCAAGCCGGATAAGTCACACCCTGAGGTAGAAAACAGTATTTCTCTTAACAGTTTACTCGTAATTTCGAGCAAAATGTAAAAAGAAAATTGAATTTTTTTTCATTAGAAGTTTTACTGGAAATAGTGGCAAACCATTATCCGCTGTCAAACAAAAAGACTCAGCAAATCATTGTGAAAGTGTGAAATAAAATTCCATTCGTTAAGTCGTTCTCCAAATGAACGATACGTTTTTTTTAATATCCTAATAGAACTAACAATTATTTTGTGATTGTACAACGAAAGTTTTTTCGCAAAATACTTCTTATTTTGCATTCTTTTTTCAAATCCTGGTACATGTGTCACTTTACATTTTCCTCCAATTTTAACTGTCTTATTATTCTAATTCACGAAAATTTACTAGCAAGAGCTGCCTTTAGAGTAAGTAAGGTACTAGTAACTTCCTTACCAAATTCACCACTTAACGTTACAAGAATCGTCCTACAACCTATGTCTTCTAGATTTTGAGTAATGCTGGTATTCAATATCATGATTTCAAAAAAGTGAATTTAAGTTCGTTAACTCTTTACAACTTAATAAATTGTTTTGCAACATACACTGAATCCTCGCGTCATATAAATATTACGTTACCATTTCCCCGCAAGCATTTTACAGCGGGGTACAAGTTTCTTTAAAGTTTAGCGTAAATAATATTATGAAGTAATATTTTAATCAAAAAATAACTTTTCTTATTTTAAGAGATTTAAGCAAGTATAAGATAGTTGGAATTGGGCAATAAATTGAAGATTATATGAACTTTTTAAAGTGCGTGAAAATGCGTGATTGCGGGGAAACGGTAAATGCGTGATTTTGCGTTAGAAATAGGAAATGGTATATGCGTTAAAATGCGTGACTGCGGGGAAGGGGGTTAATGGTCTTAGTTACTTATTCTTCATTTATCTAATATAAGGAAATTCTTCGAAATTGTAAGACATTGAAGGATACATGTATGTTTACTATTCTCAAGGAGAACCAAATCAAATATGAATTACCAACATTAAGTTTCTTGAACATTCCAGAGTGGTCAACATTTGGTCATTTTATCTAGAACATTCTTAAATTTTGTGTATGTCCAGATTGTTCCAGTAATATCATGTTTTAACATTTTCATGCTGGATAACTTTTCGAATATTCTAGATTTATTTTTCAATACTGAAAAAAATATAAATACCCTGTCAAAAAAAATTCAATATTAGATAAATAGATATACAATAATTGTGAAATTTACTTTTTTGAAATCATGATATAAGCACTAAAATCTAGAGATATAATTATGTATATAATTAGATATATTTTCAACATGTTTGGATTTTATCTAGAACATTGTGTGCAGCAACATGTTTTAACATTTTCTACACTCTGATGTCAATTCAATGTATTTAATTGTGAGACTTCTTGCTAAGATATAACTGTACTTTGTGTGCAGTTCTGATGTCTTGCTAAGTTTGTACTACGTTATTATATATATTACTGTAAATAAATTATTGTTAAGTTTAAATTGTGTTATTGATCTTTGCTGGCATTTCGGGTAATTCTGACCCATAACAGAATTGGGGGCTCGTCCGGGATAAAGAATTTCTTGCACTTTTGCAGTTTATTGTCAGAATTTTGTTTATTGAACCGTTAAATTTGACTATAAGCCAGCAAAAATCAACATGGTATTTTCGGTCACAGACTTTCTTAGTTCACCAAGTGTTCAGGTTTTTGATACGTTAAAAAAGGATGACTTGATTGCATTAGGTTTGCATTTTGGGTTAGATGTTAAATCCTCTCAGAGAAAGCAAGACATTAGAATTAAGGTTGCAAACAAACTAGTAGAAGAAAACATCTTTGAAAAATACGATCTTTCAGAATATACAGTTAAATCAGAGTTAGGCTCTTACAAAATGCAGTCTTCGAAATAACCTGGGTGCCCCATGCCCGGGACCTGGTAAATTTGCCATCGGGCATGTGAAAATTCTCAAATTACATGCCCAAAGGGCATGTGTGAATTTTCTTTCGATTTACAATATTTACTTGCCATTTTTTCTGTCGTACCCAGTTATTCGCGTAAACTTGCTATGTTATGTCTTAAGTTGAATTGTCAGTCTACATGTGTATTGCGTTACATTCTCGATACGACTTGGCAAATGACTGTCAATCATAATCATTAAAGTGTTTGATTTTAACCTATTTGTTTTCTCAAAGTTTCTTGCTAAATTACAATATGTTTATTGATGCCGCGTGCAGTGGACTGCTGTCATGATCCTATTTCTGAAATTCAGTTCAGATAATCAGCCAACAAAAGACCCGCATGCGAGTCAAAAATTGTCAACAAAAAGTCAAAAACACATACGAAAATGAGAGACAGACAGGCTATGGTTGATTTAAAACTCTGAAAACAATTTAAACTTAAGATCGAGAGAATTTAAAAACGGAAACACTGTCCTTATAGTTAACATAAAAACCTTATTTTTTTGTTGCACAATCATATCTGCTAACGTTATATAAATTAATTTTGAGTAGGGCATGTACAAATTTCAATGGGCTGGGTTAAAATAATCGGTATACATGCCCGAAGGGTATGTGCTGAAAAAGAATTGTTGTGAAGACTGAAAATGGCAGAATATCAGTTTCAATTAGAGCTAGAGAAAATGCGATTAGAAAGAGAAAAATTAGAAAGAGAAGATCGAGAAAAAGAAAGAGAAGAGCGAGAAAGAGAAAGAGAAGAACGAGAGCGTGAACGAAAATTTGAATTAGACAAATTAGCAGCAGAAAGAGAAGAGCGTGCAATGAACTTTGAATTAGAGAAATTAAAATTACAAAACCAACCAGAACCGTCAGTTGTCAAAACTGAATTTGACGCAGCAAAAAACATTAGGTTAGTTCCGAAATTTCAAGAAAAATCTGTAGACAAATATTTTCCCCAATTCGAAAAAGTCGAAAAGAATCTTAAATGGCCACAACACGTTTGGTCAACAATGTTACAAAGTGTACTGGTTGGCAAAGCGGCTGAGGTATACTCTGCACTAGGGGTAGTTGAGAGTTCAGACTATGAGAAGGTCAAAGCAGCAATATTAAAAGCATATGAATTAGTACCTGAAGCATATAGACAAAAGTTTAGAAAGTATAGGAAGTTTGATAATCAAACATTTGTTGAATTTTCACGAGAGAAAGAAGATTTATTCGATCACTGGTTTAGATCCAAGAAACTTGATAAAACTTTTGCTAATTTGCGCCAAGTCATCCTGGTAGAAGAGTTTAAGGAATGTGTTCCTCAAGATTTGAAAACACATTTAGAAGATAAGAATGTGAAAACTCTTGAAGAGGCAGCAGTCATATCTGATACTTATGCTCTGTCTCATAAAAAGAATTTTGTTTCAAGATCTCAGACTAGCAGTAATTCTACCAATTCAGACACATATAAAAAGAGTGGTTCAGGGTCTCAGTCTTTCACAAGTTCCCAGTCTCCATCCCAAGGTGGTTTTAAGTCCGGTCCAGGACGTGTTGAAGGATCGTCTGGAATAGGGTCGCTTCCTACTTGTAGTTATTGTAAGAAAAAGGGTCATCTGATCAGTGAATGCTTTAAACTTAAGAGAAAAAATGATTTTGAATAAACTCAACCACATGCTTGTGCGGCAGTTAGAGGTGATAGAGAAGCCTTAGTTTCGATTTGTTCTGACACTCCTGATGTCCAGGGTTCACAGTCCAGTTCTATTGATTCTATGGAGGATTATAAGCCCTTTATGTCTCAGGGATTTGTTTCACTCGGTGACTCTAGCGAAATAAAACCTGTCCAGATTTTGAGAGATACTGGTGCTGCACAGACGTTATTGTTAGAGGGCGTGCTTCCTTTGTCTGAGCAGACTTCTACTGGTGGGTCAGTTTTATTACAGGGTGTGGAGCTAGGCGTCATTGATGTTCCCCTGCATAGAATTAGTTTGAAGTCAGATTTAGTTACTGGACCTGTTATCGTAGGTGTTCGACCTACTCTTCCCGTTCCAGGCATTTCTTTGTTGCTAGGCAACGATTTAGCTGGTGGAAAAGTTGTACCAGATCCTATAGTTTGTGAGAAGATCAATCCAGATGTCATGTATATTGATGAAGATGATGACATTTATCCAGCCTGTGCTGTTACTAGAGCGATGGCCAGAAGACGAGAAATGGAGGCAGACCATACTCAAGCATTTGACGAGACGAATTCCTCTGTTGATATTGATTTGAATGACACTTTCTTATCTGACCTTGATGGCACTCAAACAAGCATGGAACCACACAATATCAAGAAGCAAGTGAAGAAAGAACTTTTACCAAAATTTGGTGGTGAGGATGATGAGTTGCATCCATTAGTTAGCCAAGACAAGGACATCCTCAGCCGAGAACGTTTACTCTCTGAACAACATAAAGACCCATATATCATCCAACTTAGTAAGAGGGCACTTCCACCAGAAGAGGCTACTAAAGTTGGAGAATGCTTCTATATGAAAGATGGCATCCTTATGCGAAAATGGCGACCACCTGACGCTTCTCCAGATGAAGTGTGGCGTGTTGTTCACCAGATAGTGGTCCCAGCTGCTTATCGTCGAGATGTCATGAGTTTAGCTCACGATACACCTATGGCAGGTCATTTAGGTGTCAATAAGACTTATAATAGGATTTTGAGTCATTTTTATTGGCCTAAGCTAAGAAAGGATGTTTCGAAGTTTTGCAAGTCATGCCATGTCTGTCAGATGGTAGGTAAACCAAATCAGAAGATACCATCTGCTCCTCTCCAACCCATTCCAGCTTTTGAAGAACCGTTTAGTCGAGTGTTGGTGGATTGTGTAGGACCTTTGCCTAGGACTAGGTCAGGAAACCAGTATTTACTTACCATTATGTGTACATCCACTCGATTTCCTGAAGCCATACCTCTTAGGAATATAAAGGCAAAGAGCATAGTTAAGGCCCTAACCAAGTTTTTCAGTTTTGTAGGAGCACCCAAGGCAATTCAGTCGGATCAAGGCTCAAATTTTATGTCGGGGTTGTTCCAGCAAGTCATGCATGAGTTGGGTATTAGGCAGTATAGATCAACTGCTTATCATCCTGAATCCCAGGGGGCGCTAGAACGTTTTCACCAGACCTTAAAAACAATGCTGAAGACCTATTGTTACCAGTATGAGAAAGACTGGGATGAAGGGGTTCATCTTGTACTATTTGCTGCACGAGAGGCAGTCCAGGAGTCTCTTGGGTTTAGTCCTTTTGAATTGGTGTTCGGTCATACAGTTAGAGGTCCTTTGAAATTGTTGAAGGAAAAGTGGCTGACTGAGACTAGTGATCTTAATCTTTTAGATTATGTGTCTGATTTCAAAGAAAAACTTTACAATGCTTGTAAATTAGCACAAGAAAATTTGAAGAGTTCTCAGATGAAAATGAAAATGTGGTATGACAAAGATGCCAGAAATAGGGTGTTTAAGCCAGGTGATAAGGTTCTTGTATTTTTACCTATTCCTGGTCATCCTTTACAGGCCAAATTTTATGGCCCTTATGAAATTGAAAGCAAGATCAGTGATGTGAACTATGTAGTTAAGACACCAGGTCGACGTAAAGAGAAACGGGTTTGTCACATTAACATGTTAAAAGAGTATTTTGAAAGGTGTGACCGAAATTCTGTAAAACCAGTTTCCACTTTAGCCAATGCTAAGACTGTTCAAAATTGTATTGAAAGTGATACGAGTGTAGAAATGAATGAGAAAGATTGTAATCAGAGTGTTCGTTTGAAAAACTCAGAAATTTTGGCTGATTTTGATGCCAAACTTGGACATTTGAACATTCATCAAAAAGAACAAGTTAAAAACTTGATGAATGAGTATCATCAAATCTTTTCGGATGTTCCAAAGAAAACTAATGCAGCTTGTCATGATGTCATAGTGAGTGACGTTCTGCCTATCAAACAACATCCGTACCGTCTGAATCCAATAAAATTGCAGTACCTAAGAAGGGAAGTGCAGTACATGTTGGACAATGACATTGTTGAACCTAGTAAAAGTGATTGGAGCTCACCATGTATTCTTGTACCAAAACAAGACGGTTCGTACCGATTATGTACAGACTTTAGAAAGGTGAATTCTGTTACCAAAACTGATTCATACCCAATACCTAGAATCGATGACTGTATTGACAACATTGGAAACGCCAAATTTGTCAGTAAATTTGACCTGTTGAAAGGCTACTGGCAAGTGCCGTTAACAGAAAGAGCAAAAGAAATATCTGCTTTTGCTACACCAGATGGACTTTACCAGTATAAAGTAATGCCTTTTGGCATGAAAAACGCACCGGCTACATTCCAAAGGATGATTCACTCCCTTCTTCAAGACCTTGAAGGATGCGAGGCCTACATTGATGATGTCATCATATACAGTGACACATGGGACAAACATCTTCGAATCATGCGTGCTTTATTTGACATTTTAGCTAAAGCAAACTTAACTGTGAACCTTGAGAAGAGCGAATTTTGTCATGCTTATGTAGAGTATTTAGGTCATAAAGTAGGTCAAGGTTATGTTACACCCATTATGGCTAAAGTGGAAGCTATTGCAAAGTTCCCGATTCCTACAAACAAGAAAGAATTAATGAGGTTTTTGGGCATGGCTGGGTTTTACAGAAAATTTTGTCCAAATTTTTCCTCAGTTGTTAGTCCACTTACAAATCTTTTACAAAAGAGGGTTAAATTTGAATGGACAAAGGACTGTGAAAAATCCTTCCATAAAATCAAATCTGTCCTTATGAGCAACCCAGTTCTGTCAACTCCAGATTTTTCTAAGCAATTTAAGCTTACGGTTGATGCTAGTGATGTTGGAATCGGGGCAGCTTTGTTTCAAGAACATAGTGATAATGTAGATAGAGTTGTTTCTTATTTTTCAAAGAAACTTACAAAATGTCAACAAAACTATTCCACCATTGAAAAGGAATGCCTTGCTTTGTTGTTAGCTTTACAGCATTTTGATGTTTATTTGAATGTTACTTTGCATCCAATTCTTGTATATACGGATCACAACCCCCTGACATTTTTGCATAAATTGTCAAACAAGAATCAAAGACTGACTAGATGGAGTTTGTTGTTACAAGAATACAACATAACAATTAAGCATATCAAAGGCAAAGACAATGTTATTGCAGACGCTTTGTCAAGAGTATCGTAAACATACTAGATTTTGTATTAATGTACAAAACTTTTATTTTAATAATATAAGTTTTCATTGACATTCAAACTTTTTTAAGGGGGGGGGGGGGGTGTTGTGAGATGTGTATTGTTTTATTATGTATATAATTAGTAACATTAAGTTTCTTGAACATTCCAGAGTGGTCAACATGTTTGGTCATTTTATCTAGAACATTCTTAAATTTTGTGTATGTCCAGATTGTTCCAGTAATATCATGTTTTAACATTTTCTAGAATATTCTAGATTTATAATACTGTATAAATACCCTGTCAATTCAATGCATAGATATACAATAATTGTGAAGACTTTTGTCGTATAAGCACTATTGAGATATAACTGGGATATATTTTCACTGGGACATTGTGTGCAGCAACGGACACTCTGATGTATGTATTTTTAGATTCTTGCTAAGTTTGTACTTTACGTTTCGTATACTTATTATATATTACTGTAAATAAATTATTGTTAAGTTTAAATTGTGTTATTGATCTTTGCTGGCATTTCGGGTAATTCTGACCCATAACATGGGTTGTAGGACGATTCTTGCAACATTAAGTGGTGAATTTGGTAAAATGTTTTATTGTACTTAATTTTTTCCAGTTTGCATGCATTTATTTATTGAAAGTTTTCAACGTCACGGTAGTTATGCAAATACATATATTTGGGTGTAGCATAGACATCGGTACCGAGAGTGAGGCTTAGTGGACACACAAATGTTTTACAAATATATACATAAATATAGACATTGAAAATGTGGGCTTGTCTTTAGGGGGTGGGGTGTTCACGTTCAATTTGCTACCGTCGGCTATGTAAAAAAGAGTTGGGCTGAGAGACCTTCGTGTTCTCAATGAAGTTATATCAATACATGTAAATTAAACGTTTTTCAAAAGATATAATTAGTACAAATTAATTCTTTCAATTACTAAAAGATTAGTCTAGAATTTTTGTTTTATACATATTTTTTCAAAGTGCGTTAAATTTCCCCTTGGTAAAAAATGTAGACGTACACTCTTAACGCACTTTGAAAAATTTTTTCAAAGTGCGTTGAGTGTGTCCCAAAATTAACGCACTTTGAAAAATTTTTCAAAGTGCGTTGATTTTGTCCCAATTTTTACGCACTTTGAAAATTTTTTTCAATATTTGATGTGTAGAGTTAATCAGACGTGGATACTTAAAAACTTCAAAAAACTTGAAGTAGATTTTAAATCAATTTTTTTCAAAATAAGTATCATCAAAACGTAATGTTTTTAAAAACTTTATTATATACAACCAATTCTATGATATAATGAAGTCAAGAATTTTAAAATCACAGGCATTTTTTTTTTAAATTACACTTGTATTTGGATATAATGTCATTGCTCATCTACATATCTTTCTTGTAAATAAAATCTAAGTCTACACAAAAATGCCCTGAAGTTGATCTTTAAAAGATACTTGAGTTTTGTTGTATTTCAATATTAATGTGATTTTTAGGGAGACTAGGAATGTAACTATCTGTTGGAATTCCCATGAATAGTAATTTTGCCCCATTATTAGAAGATAATCTAAATTTATTTATATAATCCAAATTTTGAGCAAAACGTTAAGGAGAAACGAAAAAGTCTATGCTGTGGCTTTCAGTGCTTGTTCAAATAAAGCAAAGACAACAATATTCATTGCACTCAATTTCACATATCCCATTAAACTCGAAATAAAAGATATACTACCAGTGATTTTCATATTTGAATACTTGTCTTGAGAAAGACATTAATAACAAACCTTAAACTTCAACATTTCTATCGTCAAATTCCCTTATTTATATAGATTACATAAAAAAATGTGGAAATCCATTTTACATTACAAAATAGGGGCAGAGCAATCACGGACTCTATACATCAGAGATAGGATCTGGTACCATGACGGATTGAGCATCCCCTGCCGACCGGTCACACCTGCCGTGTGCTCCCTGTCTTTATCGGGAAATAACAGAAAAAGTCGAGAATTCAGTGTGTAACAAATAGCAATTAGTATGAAAACGTCAGTCAGCATTTGACTCAAAGATAAATTGTATTTTTTGACAAGGTCATTATATCGATCATAGAACTTATGAAATGAAGAGAGACTGCTGATATTTTTGTTTAATCAACTTGTTTGTCAATAATTCACCTAGTTTTAGAAATTTTTCAAGCAAAGAGCATGCTCTTGCGTTTCGAATCAACTGAGAGATGTTAATCCCGGATGCAAATGATAAGGGTTTAATTCTGCATAAATAAGGGAAGTTGGAGATTGAAATGTTCTCACGTTTATCATAAAGCTTTGTTGTTACAAAACCATTTATGTCCTAGTCTATGTGAAAAAAATTATTATCACACTGCATAAAATTGTGACGTTCATGTCTCCGAGTAGATTCCAGAGAGTATTTTACTTGAATGCGCAATTCCTGAAAAGAGGAGTTTACTGGCAAAGAAGATGATAAACAGAAGATTTCAATTCTCTCGTTTAAATTCAATGAAAAAAGATTAAAAAAAATAATGAGCAGTGATCGAACCACAAAAATATTAAACATTATAAATATGTAAATAGGGCATACAACACGGACCCCTGAAAATCCCAGAGATGGAATCA
Organism: Saccostrea cuccullata; assembly: GCF_032062105.1. Lineage (NCBI taxonomy): Eukaryota > Metazoa > Mollusca > Bivalvia > Ostreida > Ostreidae > Saccostrea > Saccostrea cuccullata. The sequence continues at coordinate 389 of NW_026933323.1, read as the reverse complement.
TGTGCCAAGTAGGAGTAAGCATCCCCTGTTGAAAATATCAACATATCTTCCTGATACTTTGCAATACTAGTCTCTCATTATGTTGACTGTTAACTGACGTCTTTCGTGCAAGTTATTCGGCTATTTTCTTTCACTTCATTGTAAATTGTCTACTTTAATTTCTTAAAGTTTCTTTCAAGGCTTTTCTAATTTTCGTCAAGGGAAACCCTTTAACTTAAATATACGATTTACAGCACCAAGATTTCAATTTTTATTAACTAATTATTAACGAAAAATCTCAGTGGTCTTTTGACAGATTGTCTGGTGTGTTTTTTTCTCTCTCTCTAAAATTGTACATCTAAAACATCTACAGCAATTTCTGAGGTTCATCCTTTAAAATCTAGATCTTT